>NC_068283.1:41312539-41612539 GCF_025860055.1 Xyrauchen texanus | reverse complement strand
ATAACAAAGAGTGAAAAATGTAAGGGGGTCTGAATACTTTCCGTACCCACTGTATATATAAATGTGTGTGTGTGTGTGTGTGTGTTCTGTCTTTGATAATAACTGAAAATAGGTGGAATTACAGAACGCAGCAAGGCGTTTAGTGAACCTGTTGAGAGGTACCCTGAAAAAAGGTCCATCTAACGTTAATGTTGAAGGGAACGTTAGTGTTTCACAAAATGTTAAGTGTAGATATCTAGATGTCAGATAGTTCCCAGCTTGTTAGTGTGGTACTGCAAGGGCCATCCACTACTCATCAGCCTCTACATGAATTCATTAATGTAGATGAAATGCGGCTTAGCGAGGAAGCCAGTCAGGCCCTGGGACTCTTGGGGATAGGAAAGCACAGCAGGTGCAGCAGAATAAGGCCAGATTAGGAAATTAAGTGTACATTATTAAATTATTACATAAATGTATTATTACACGCTCTCTGAAATGTTTGATTCTGAACACGGGGAAAGAATAAATTAGCTGTTGCTGAAGTTCAAAGAAATAATCGAAGATTAATCAAATATCAAAATAATAATTAGTTACAGCCCTAATTATATTAGATTTTACAGCAACTGACAAAAACACTGTCTAACAATACATTAGATTTACAATATGAGAACAGGAGAACGCAAGAGAGTCCATTTTAACTTATTATTAACTTTATTAAGTTATTCATTCTTTATGAATTTAATTAACATACACTGAATGTAATTATAATGAAGTAGAATTTATATATTTATAATGAAGCAGAATTTATATATTTATTGTTACGAATGAGGCAGCAAGGAGAGAGGATCTAAATGCAGGTACTTTATTATGCAAAATAAAACAAACACAAAGGAAACACCCTCGATGGGGAAACAAACATAAACAAAGAACTCGGGCAGGGAAACACAGACCAGGCTAACAACGTTCAACGATCGACAAGGGAATGGAGAACAAACAGGGTTTATATACACTGGAGACATGATGAAGACAAACTACAATCAGGTGAGCACAATGACACAGGGCTGGCAGTGATGAGTGCTGGGGATCATGGGAGGTGTAGTTTTGAGGCAGGAGACTAGTGAAACACAGGGCGGACAACAAAACGTGACATGGAATATGAATAGTGACGAGTGAAACAGAAAACACGGAACAGACAACCAGGGATCGTGACATAACCCCCCCCCCCCCCTCAAAGGAGCGGCTTCCAGACGCTCCTAAGAAACAAAAAGAAAAAGGGAATACTCAAAAAAAACAAAAATCGTCCAAGGAGTGGGGAGGGGGCAAACAGACAGACCAAGGGAGTACAAGGGCAAACAGACAGACCAAGGGAGTACAAGGGCAAACAGACAGACCAAGGGAGCACAAGGGGCAAACAGTCAGACCAAGGGAGCACAAGGGGCAAACAGTCAGACCAAGGGATCACAAGGGGCAAACAGTCAGACCAAGGGGAGCACAGAGAGCAGACAGGCAGTCCAGGGGGGGGGCACAGAGGGCAGACAGGCAGTCCAGGGGGGCACAGAGGGCAGACAGGCAGTCCAAGGAGGCACAGGGGGCAGACAGGCAGTCCAAGGGGGCCACAAGAGGACTGGATCAGGTGGCCTGGGAGGCGGCCTCAGAACCACAGTCATGGGGAACTCAGAGGCTGGAGCCGAGGTAGGCGGAGCCGTGGGCTGCTCAAGCGACCACATCGTAGAAGGCTCCGGAGGCGGAACTGAGGGAGGCTCCGGAGGCGGAGCTGAGGGAGGCTCAGGAGGTGGAACTGTAAGAGGTTCTGGAGGCTCAGGAGGCGGAGCTGAGGGAGGCCCTGGAGGCGGAGCCGAGGTAGGTGGAGCCGTGGACTGCTCAGGAGACCACATCGTAGAAGGCTCCGGAGGCAGAGCTGAGGGAGACTCAGGAGACCACATCGTAGAAGACTCCGGAGGCGGAGCTGAGGGAGGTTCTGGAGGCTCAGGAGGAGCCGAGGAAGGCCTAGGAGACGGAGCCGAGGGATACTCAGGAGGCGGAGCCAAGGGAGGCTCTGGAGGCTGGGCCGAAGGAGGCTCCGGAGGCGGAGCAGAGGAAGGCGGCGCCGTAGGAGGCTTTAGAGGCGGAGCTCTGGAAGGCTCAGGGGGCGGAGCCAAGTGAGGCTCAGGAGGCTGAGCAGAGTGAGGCTCGGTAGGCGGAGACCTGGAAGGCTCAGGAGGCGGAGCCGTAGGAGACTCGGGAGGCGGAGGTCTGGAAGGTTCTGGAGGTGGAGCCGAGGGAGGTGGCGCCGTAGGAGCCTCTAGAGGCGAGGCCCTAGGAGTCTCTGGGGGCGGAGCCGCGGGAGGCTGAGCCGTGGGAGGCTGAGCCGTAGGAGGCTCGGGAGGCAGAGCCGTGGGAGGCTGAGCCGTAGGAGGCTCAGGAGGCGGAGCCGTGGAAGGCTCGAGAGTCTCAGGAGGCGGAGCCCTGGAAGGCTCCAGAGCCCTGGGAGGCTCGAGAGACGGAGCTCTGGGAAGCTCGGGAGGCGGAGCTCTGGGAAGCTCGGGAGGCGGAGCTCTGGGAAGCTCGGGAGGCGGAGCTCTGGAAAGCGGAGCTCTGGAAAGCTCGGGTACTGGCACTGGCTCTTGGATGGTCATGGCTACTGGTGCTGGCTCGCTGACATCGGAGGCTACAGGCGCTGACATCGGAGGCTACAGGCGCTGGCTCGCTGACGTCGGAGGCTACAGGCGCTGGCATCGGAGGCTACAGGCGCTGGCATCGGAGGCTACAGGCGCTGGCATCGGAGGCTACAGGCGCTGGCATCGGAGGCTACAGGCGCTGGCATCGGAGGCTACAGGCGCTGGCTCGCTGACATCGGAGGCTACAGGCGCTGGCATCGGAGGCTACAGGCGCTGGCATCGGAGGCTACAGGCGCTGGCTCGCTGACATCGGAGGCTACAGGCGCTGGCTCGCTGACATCGGAGGCTACAGGCGCTGGCTGGTTGGCCGAGGTTAGCGGAGGCTGGAGAGCAGAGGCCTTTGTTCTCCTCCTCCTCCGGGCGGATGAAGTTAACAGCGCTGGTTCATTGACCACGGCAAGCGTGGGGGTTGACTCACTCACCGTGGCTGGCGAGGAAAGCCCAGAGGCGGGAGCTGGGATCTGGAGAGGTGGTTCCCTGGCAGCGAACTCCTCGAGGATGAGTCCCACGTACTCCCGCCAGGTGCAGTCTCCGGGAGTTCCCACCATCGGTGTTTGGGGACACCGAACCGGTACGCCACCTTCAAAGCGTGGTCATCCCAGCCGGTGTAACTGGCCACGCTGGTGAAGTGGGAGAACTCCCGGACAGACAAGTCCGCCTGTGTCAGCTCCGTGAGGAACCCTGCTAGATCCATTGTGGGTCGATCGTTCTGTTAAGAATGAAGCAGCGAGGATCTAAATGCAGGTACTTTATTATGCAAAATAAAACAAACACAAAGGAAACACCCTCGATGGGGAAACAAACATAAAACAAGGAACTCGGGCAGGGAAACACAGACCAGGCTAACAACGTTCAACGATCGACAAGGGAATGGAGAACAAACAGGGTTTATATACACTGGAGACATGATGAAGACAAACTACAATCAGGTGAGCACAATGACACAGGGCTGGCAGTGATGAGTGCTGGGGATCATGGGAGGTGTAGTTTTGAGGCAGGAGACTAGTGAAACACAGGGCGGACAACAAAACGTGACATGGAATATGAATAGTGACGAGTGAAACAGAAAACACGGAACAGACAACCAGGGATCGTGACATTTATAATGAAGCAGAATTTATATATTTATAATGAAGAAGAATTTATATATTTATAATGAAGTAGAATTGATATATTTATAATGAAGTAAAATGGATCATATTTGATTTCACTGATTTTCAGATGTATAAACTGTCTGATGTCTTCTTGTTTTTTATATTTCCTTCATTAGATTTAAACAGAGAGAAGATGAAAAATCAAGCAGGTGATTTTTATATGACTATTAATTAATTAATCATGAATTCTGAAGTCTGTTGTAATCTACAAAATATTTAATTAACACACACTGAATGTATTTATAATGAAGTAGAATTTATATATTTATAATGAAGTAGAATTTATATATTTATAATGAAGTAGAATTTATATATTTATAATGAAGTAGAATTTATATATTTATAATGAAGCAGAATTTATATATTTATAATGAAGTAGAATTTATATATTTATAATGAAGTAGAATTGATATATTTATATTGAAGAAGAATTTATATATTTATAATGAAGTAGAATTTATACATTTATAATGAAGCAGAATTTATATATTTATAATGAAGTAGAATTTATATATTTATAATGAAGCAGAATTTATATATTTATAATGAAGTAGAATTGATATATTTATATTGAAGAAGAATTTATACATTTATAATGAAGTAGAATTTATATATTTATAATGAAGTAGAATTTATATATTTATAATGAAGCAGAATTTATATATTTATAATGAAGAAGAATATATATATTTATAATGAAGTAGAATTTATATATTTATAATGAAGTAAAATGGATCATATTTGATTTCACTGATTTTCAGATCTATAAACTGTCTGATGTCTTCTTGTTTTTTATATTTCCTTCATTAGATTTAAACAGAGAGAAGATGAAAAATCAAGAAGGTGATTTTTATATGACTATTAATTAATTAATCATGAATTCTGAAGTCTGTTGTAATCTACAAAATATTTAATTAACACACACCGAATGTATTTATAATGAAGTAGAATTTATATATTTATAATGAAGTAGAATTTATATATTTATAATGAAGTAGAATATATATATTTATAATGAAGTAGAATTTACATATTTATAATGAAGTAGAATATATATATTTATAATGAAGTAGAATTGATATATTTATAATGAAGCAGAATTTATATATTTATAATGAAGTAGAATTTATAGATTTATAATGAAGTAGAATTTATATATTTATAATGAAGTAGAATTTATATATTTATAATGAAGAAGAATTTATATATTTATAATGAAGTAGAATATATATATTTATAATGAAGTAGAATTTATATATTTATAATGAAGTAGAATTTATATATTTATAATGAAGTAGAATGGATCATATTTGATTTCACTGATTTTCAGATGTATAAACTGTCTGATGTCTTCTTGTTTTTTATATTTCCTTCATTAGATTTAAACAGAGAGAAGATGAAAAATCAAGCAGGTGATTTTTATATGACTATTAATTAATTAATCATGAATTCTGAAGTCTGTTGTAATCTACAAAATATTTAATTAACACACACTGAATGTATTTATAATGAAGTAGAATTTATATATTTATAATTAACTAGAATGGATCATTTTTGATTTCACTGATTTTCAGATGTATAAAATCTAATATAATCTTGTATGTAATGTATATAATCTTTTATAATTGATTCATTCGATTTAAACAACGAGAAAAGGAGAAATCAAGAAAGTGTTTTTATTCACACAATATTTAATTAAAACAAACTGTGTATCATATAAACACATGACTCAAAATTAAGGGCTTGAAGATGTTGCCATTTGGGTTTTAATTTGTCTTTTATGTTTGCAGCTGTTGTTACTTTGTGCAGTGAAACAAAGATGTAATTTAATGTTGTTTTCTCCTTATTCTGAACTTCCTCCAGAACACAGTCGACTTTTACAGAGACAGAAGATCATTGTCCCATATGGTGAATTTGTTTTAATGACTCTATATTTAATTATTCATCTCATTATTGATCTGAAGAGGAATTCTGTCATGATCTCTGTTTAACTCCAAACTTTCTGTCTGTATTTAGTGTCCACACATTTCAGAAAACATGCAGGTGAGTAAACAGTAAACATGCATATGAGTAAACAGTAAACATGCATATGAGTAAACAGTAAACATGCAGGTGAGTAAACAGTAAACATGCAGCTGAGTAAACAGTAAACATGCAGATGAGTAAACAGTAAACATGCAGGTGAGTAAACAGTAAACATGCAGATGAGTAAACAGTAAACATGCAGATGAGTAAACAGTAAACATGCAGCTGAGTAAACAGTAAACATGCAGGTGAGTAAACAGTAAACATGCAGGTGAGTAAACAGTAAACATGCAGATGAGTAAACAGTAAACATGCAGATGATTAAACAGTAAACATGCAGGTGAGTAAACAGTAAACATGCAGATGAGTAAACAGTAAACATGCAGATGAGTAAACAGTAAACATGCAGCTGAGTAAACAGTAAACATGCAGGTGAGTAAACAGTAAACATGCAGGTGAGTAAACAGTAAACATGCAGATGAGTAAACAGTAAACATGCAGATGATTAAACAGTAAACATGCAGGTGAGTAAACAGTAAACAGTAAACATGCAGATGAGTAAACAGTAAACGTGCAGGTGAGTAAACAGTAAACATAATGAAATTAAATAAAATAAATAAATGATCTCAGATTAAACATAAATGATTGTAACAGCTGTTCAGTATATAAGGATCTCAATATCAATGGAATGGTTATGGTGATCATACACCATCAATAGTTCAATGTTCTGTAAAATACTGATCAGTGTCTTTTATTATTTGTCAAAACTCTCCAGGGAAAAAAATAATTAGTTATCTAATTTGTAAATTTAATGAAGCAGGACTGGTGGATGAAAGAAAGGAAATGATCCTCTTCTTTATGAGTTGTTGTACCAGTGTAGGGTTTGGGTGTCTCACCATCAAATGTGAAATTTCAGCTCACAGAAGAAACACAAACCGTAAAACCAAGAGAAAACCTGAACACAGACCAGAGCAATCATTTAGTGGATTCAAGAATAATTTCACATAAAGTCATTTAGGTAGAAATAACCAAATTAAACTATTATATATACAGATTAAAATGGCATTTTTACATTATAATCATGTACCTCTATATTAATCGTTGTTCTCTGACACGTGTCAACTGCAATGAACAAGGTTCACTACGACCACATTTATAACCACTTGGATTAATCGAAATACAATAATGAAAAGGGAATAAACACTATGTTTACTTTGTAACGGGGTATTTAGCCCGTCTTGTAGGGGAAATTTGTTAGTGCTGCCCTGGAAGACTGAATAACGAAAGGATCTTAGTCCCCGCTTTCAGTGCTTTTTAGGGATGCACCGAAATAAAAATTCTGGGCGAAACCGAAAATCCAGGATGCACTTGGCCGAAAACCGAAACTTACTTTTTTTTGTACCTATTTTTTTTTTTTGTGTATAATTGTATTAATTTTATACTTTTTCATAAATTTCATGAATTTAATGAATCTGAATTGAAAAACTACAAACCAATAAAATAAATCGCACTTTTATTGAAAGTAACGCACCAAAATCGGACAAAAATATATTGAAACTATATTAAATATTATTCTTCATTCAGTTCTGTAAAAATCTAATTTTAAAGATTTTATTAACAATTATCCAAATAATGTAAAGTTTTAGAAAACTATTATATGCAAAAAAACAGTCAAGTAATGAACTTAGCTAGCATCTTTCAAAAAGTTTAAATATGCAACAGTCATTTTAATTAAAACAAAAGGCAGAACGCAGAATGGCAGAGGGCCTCTATTCCACTGATCTATATACACTCACCTAAAGGATTATTAGGAACACCTGTTCAATTTCTCATTAATGCAATTATCTAATCAACCAATCACATGGCAGTTGCTTTAATGCATTTAGGGGTGTGGTCCTGGTCAAGACAATCTCCTGAACTCCAAACTGAATGTCAGAATGGGAAAGAATTTTGAGCGTGGCATGGTTGTTGGTGCCAGACGGGCCGGTCTGAGTATTTCACAATCTGCTCAGTTACTGGGATTTTCACGCACAACCATTTCTAGGGTTTACAAAGAATGGTGTGAAAAGGGAAAAACATCCAGTATCGCGGCAGTCCTGTGGGTGAAAATGCCTTGTTGATGCTAGAGGTCAGAGGAGAATGGGCCGACTGATTCAAGCTGATAGAAGAGCAACTTTGACTGAAATAACCACTCGTTACAACCGAGGTATGCAGCAAAGCATTTGTGAAGCCACAACACGCACAACCTTGAGGCGGATGGGCTACAACAGCAGAAGACCCCACCGGGTACCACTCATCTCCACTACAAATAGGAAAAAGAGGCTACAATTTGCAAGAGCTCACCAAAATTGGACAGTTGAAGACTGGAAAAATGTTGTCTGGTCTGATGAGTCTCGATTTCTGTTGAGACATTCAGATGGTAGAGTCAGAATTTGGCGTAAACAGAATGAGAACATGTACGCATCCTCTGATGGCTACTTCCAGCAGGATAATGCAGCATGTCACAAAGCTCAAATCATTTCAAATTGGTTTCTTGAACATGACAATGAGTTCACTGTACTAAAATGGCCCCCACAGTCACCAGATCTCAACCCAATAGAGCATCTTTGGGATGTGGTGGAACAGGAGCTTCGTGCCCTGGATGTGCATCCCACAAATCTCCATCAACTGCAAGATGCTATCCTATCAATATGGGCCAACATTTCTAAAGAATGCTTTCAGCACCTTGTTGAATCAATGCCACGTAGAATTAAGGGAGTTCTGAAGGCAAAAGGGGGTCAAACACAGTATTAGTATGGTGTTCCTAATAATCCTTTAGGTGAGTGTATAACTATAATATATAATTATATATATATAGATCAGTGCTCTATTCTGTTTATGTAAACGTATTGTACACTTTAAGTGAACATTACTGTGCAAAACAGCAGTAATTGAACTAAATCCAAAGGCAACTTTTATTTAAGTACAAGTGACCGGTTTCTCTTCAAGAACAAAAGTTGCTAAACTTTCTGACAGTCTCTCCTGTCAGAAAGCTCATCAAGAACATGAGATGCTGCACTGAACAGTCTCTCACTCTCTGTGCTGGTGCAGATAAATACCTGTGCACAATCCGCACAAGCAAAGGAAAGGAAAGCAGTCTTTGTTTATGCGACCGTAGTCAAACTGCGGTCAAGCCAGCCGCCACTTCGAAATGAGCGGTCAAACTAGCCGCACCTATATTTCGCGGTGCGCGTATACACTGGTTATTGCGGTATGACCGTCAGAACTAAAACAGGTTAAATTCCTGCGAAGGCAATTTCACATTCATTCATTTATTATGTCTGTCAGAAAGAAAGAAAGATTTTAGCACACCTCACAATCTGTCACTGCATGATATATTGAATTCCAAAATAAGAGCCCCCCCCAAAACTCATATATTACCTTTTTTGTCCAAACATTCAGAAAATCATAAAAATAAAAGTCCTAGCTTCCACAGACCAATTTCACCTCAGATGGGGGAGGTGTGGGTCTTCTCAAGGTGTGGGTCCCCAGTCAGAGCTGGTTAATGTGGCTCGGGATAGGGAAGTTTGGGGCCCCTGCTGGAGCAGCTGCCCCCCAACCCCCAACCCCGACCCGACTTCGGATAATCGGTTGGATGGATGGATGGATGGATAAAATATTATCCATCACAAAACTGATGGGGAGAAACACAAGAATCAGAATAACGAACACATGCAAAAATAAATTGAGTAGCTACTTCAGCACCACGGACAGCATAATTGATTTGTATAGAGCACTTTTGAGGCTTCAAAGTTATTAGGCATGGTCAAGGATACCAATATGTGTTTATTATATGTGATGTTTTGTGAGTAAAAGTCAGAAAGAGAGAAGAAAGCTTCCAATAGGGACACAGAGAAATACATTTGCATAATGATCTTCCCACCCTCATCCGAATGCAGAATCCCTGACAGCATTCAAAAGACAACTGAAGACTCATCTCTTCCATGAGTAAAAAACTTTCCTTCTCCTTTAAATCCTCCCTTTTCTGGTTTTTGCTACTCTGAGCAATGTCTGAACTTTGTATTTTGAGCACTTCTTGCATTGTTCTTGCCTCTTCACGATGACTCGCTTGCTTTAGTCCTCAGTTGTAAGTCACTTTGGATAAAAGCGTCTGCTAAATGACTAAATGTAAATGTAAATGTAAATAAGGAAGAAACATTGAAAGCAGTGTTACACCGATCTTCGACAGACAAACAGTCCTTGAGGCAACATGGGCGATTACAATACTTGTTTAAAGTACATAATTTTATGTGAGTCAAAAAAGATGTAAATGTATTCACATGCCAGTTACATATCACAATGACATCTATATTGCCCAAATTAATGTCCACCACAGAGAGATTTGTGTCGACTAATATTTTCAATGGATAGACACAAGCACAAAGGGAATAGGAATAAAAGTCTCTTCTGGGCATTGTTCACAACTGAGAGGTAATAATTGTCCAACTTGAGATCATGAAAGACACTGCGACGGTGCAGTTTACATCATCTGCACTGGCTTGGGCACTGTTGTGACTGAAACAGAAAAACAGGGAAATTAATGTTATTACTCATCAATTACAGAAAACAGAAGTCTTTAAAGGCAATTTATTTTGTAAAACAACATCAGAATGTCCTGAAACATTGTAGTTGACACCGTGAGAAGGTGTCCTCTCCATCTGAGTTGAAATTGGTCTGTGGTAAAAGGTAATGAGTTTTGGGGGGGCTCTTATTTTGGAAGACAACATCAGAATGTCCTGAAACATTGTAGTTCACACCTTGAGAAGGTGTCCTCCCCATATGAGGTGAAATTGGTCTGTGGAAGCTAGGACTTTTATTTTTATGATTTTCTGAATGTATGGACAAAAAATGAAATATATGAGTTTTGGGGGGGGCTCTTATTTTGGAATTCAATATATCATGCAGTGACAGGTTGTAAGGTGTGCTAAAATCTTTCTTTCGTTCTGTCTTTCTTTCTGACAGACAGACAGACAGAATAAATGAATGAATGTGAAATTGCCTTCACAGAAATTTAACCGGTTTTTAGTTCTGACGGTCATACCGCAATAAACAGTGTATACGCGCACCGCGAAATATATGTGCGGCTAGTTTGACTGCTCATTTCGAAGTGGCGGCTGGCTTGACCGCAGTGTAGTCAAGGGGATTGTCGCTTCTGGCAATGGGTAGTTCAGCTAGATACGTCTCAGGTTGTGTTGTAGCAGCGCTAGTTGTGGCACTGCTGTGGATCGGGGCGCTTTCCTGTAGAATCTCTTGCTGTACTCTGTGTGTATATATAGATCTAGAAAGTTCTGCTGAACAAACACTGCAGATCGCAAATGTGATGTCCTTATCAGAAACTTTGAAGAATTTCCACAACGCTGACATGATCGGCCTTTTTTTGGTAGCGCCGTGATGAGAGCTAGATCGATCCAGAGTGAAATCTGAGCACTGAGGGGCGGGGCGAGGAGGTATATATTTTCGGCTCATATTTTCGGCCTTTTTTCTCTTTCGGCCAAAAACCGAAAGTGCCATTTTCGGCGGCCGAAATTTCGGTGCATTCCTAGTGCTTTTAGTCTCGTTACACACTAAATGTATGTATGTTGTGTCCTACCTTATTGTGATGTGACACTACAGACCGGAAAGGGTAGGCTTCGGGTAGTGTAATGTCATACAGTGGCTCCCTGAAGTGTAAAAGTATATGTGAGACACAGTCTAATATACTCCTCCCTCCCTGAGCCTAATAAAGTAGGTGAGACGCCCCCACTCCCTGACAGCTCTCAACAAAAGATACACTGTAGAAAAGTACAAAATTATAACAATATTTATTTTCCTTTAAATATTCTATTTTCTTAAATCAAGTATTATTCTAGTCTGAATAATCAATTAAATAAAATAAAAAAACTAATACAAATTAAAGGGATACTCCAGCTGTGGGAAGATGAATGTGTATTTAATAGTGGTCATTTATGTAGTAGAAATGTGAAATTATTTTTGAATTTGAAGCATTCTAGACTGAGAAAAGGCAAAAAAATTATTTTTTACTCATGTGGCTGAAAGACAACAACTCCCAGAATGCACTTGCTTTGCCGCACTTACGAGGCCACTCCCAAACCATGCCTGTGCGCATACATGAAAATATAACAATAGCTCAGCTGACTACGCGGGAACAACATTGTGATTATGCCAGGTGTCCAAACTCTGTACATTACGTCTTAGTAACAAAAAGAAATACAAAACAAATACTCACTTTACACTAAGCCGTCCATTTGTCCCTGCAGGCTTTGGCTGGCGTTTCCAATTTATCTTTGGGATCCTGAAATAAATTTCCAGGACCCTCTGTCCATGTGTGGTACAAAACTTGGGTGCTCAGTTACACATGCTAGTGGTGCAGTTTCATCAGCAGATTCAGCGATCTCATGCAGAAGAAAATGGCATCAGCTGAAATTCAGCGACAGCAATAGGACTCTCTATCTGTTTGCATAGACGCACAGTGAGAGCACTGACACCACCAGTTCGCCCCAGCTCGAGTCTGGCCGGGCTCTCCCCTGCTGCTTGGCCGCCTCTTGTTCCTCCATCTCCCGCAACTGTTCGTCTTACAAACACATCACATTTGAAAACAACATACACAATGAAATCTCACTTCAAAATGAGCAGTTGGATGAAATGTTGTTAAATGTTCAATCACAGTTCACTTCACCTTCTGTAGTTCACTTGAACTCTCACAGTTCACTTCACCTTCTGTAGTTCACTTGAACTCTCACAGTTCACTTCACCTTCTGTAGTTCACTTGAACTCTCACAGTTCACTTCACCTTCTGTAGTTCACTTGAACTCTCACAGTTCACTTCACCTTCTGTAGTTCACTTGAACTCTCACAGTTCACTTCACCTTCTGTAGTTCACTTGAACTCTCACAGTTCACTTCACCTTCTGTAGTTCCCTTGAACTCTCACAGTTCACTTCACCTCCTGTAGTTCGCTTGAACTCTCACAGTTCACTTCATCTCCTGTAGTTCACTTGAACTCTCACAGTTCACTTCACCTCCTGTAGTTCACTTGAACTCTCACAGTTCACTTCATCTCCTGTAGTTCACTTGAACTCTCACAGTTCACTTCACCTTCTGTAGTTCACTTGAACTCTCACAGTTCACTTCACCTTCAGTAGTTCACTTGAACTCTCACAGTTCACTTCACCTTCTGTAGTTCACTTGAACTCTCACAGTTCACTTCACCTTCTGTAGTTCACTTGAACTCTCACAGTTCACTTCACCTTCAGTAGTTCACTTGAACTCTCACAGTTCACTTCACCTTCTGTAGTTCACTTGAACTCTCACAGTTTACTTCACCTTCTGTAGTTCGCTTGAACTCTCACAGTTCACTTCACCTCCTGTAGTTCACTTGAACTCTCACAGTTCACTTCACCTCCTGTAGTTCGCTTGAACACTCACAGTTCACTTCACCTTCTGTAGTTTGCTTGAACTCTCACAGTTCACTTCACCTTCTGTAGTTCGCTTGAACTGTCACAGTTCACTTCACCTCCTGTAGTTTGCTTGAACTCTCACAGTTCACTTCACCTCCTGTAGTTCGCTTGAACTCTCACAGTTCACTTCACCTCCTGTAGTTCGCTTGAACTCTCACAGTTCACTTCATCTCCTGTAGTTCGCTTGAACTCTCACAGTTCACTTCACCTCCTGTAGTTCGCTTGAACTCTCACAGTTCACTTCACCTTCTGTAGTTCGCTTGAACTCTCACAGTTCACTTCACCTTCTGCAGTTCACTTGAACTCTCACAGTTCACTTCACCTTCTGCAGTTCACTTGAACTCTCACAGTTCACTTCACCTTCTGCAGTTCACTTGAACTCTCACAGTTCACTTCACCTTCTGTAGTTCACTTCACCTTCTGTAGTTCACTTGAACACTCACAGTTCACTTCACCTTCTGTAGTTCACTTGAACTCTCACAGTTCACTTCACCTTCTGCAGTTCACTTGAACTCTCACAGTTCACTTCACCTTCTGTAGTTCACTTGAACTCTCACAGTTCACTTCACCTTCTGCAGTTCACTTGAACTCTCACAGTTCACTTCACCTTCTGTAGTTCACTTGAACTCTCACAGTTCACTTCACCTTCTGTAGTTCACTTGAACTCTCACAGTTCACTTCACCTTCTGTAGTTCACTTGAACTCTCACAGTTCACTTCACCTTCTGTAGTTCACTTGAACTCTCACAGTTCACTTCACCTTCTGTAGTTCACTTGAACTCTCACAGTTCACTTCACCTCCTGTAGTTCACTTGAACTCTCACAGTTCACTTCACCTTCTGTAGTTCACTTGAACTCTCACAGTTCACTTCACCTTCTGTAGTTCACTTGAACTCACACAGTTCACTTCACCTTCTGTAGTTCACTTGAACTCACACAGTTCACTTCACCTTCTGTAGTTCACTTGAACACTCACAGTTCACTTCACCTTCTGTAGTTCACTTGAACTCACACAGTTCACTTCACCTTCTGTAGTTCACTTGAACTCTCACAGTTCACTTCACCTTCTGTAGTTCACTTGAACTCTCACAGTTCACTTCACCTTCTGTAGTTCACTTGAACTCTCACAGTTCACTTCACCTTCTGTAGTTCACTTGAACACTCACAGTTCACTTCACCTTCTGTAGTTCACTTGAACTCTCACAGTTCACTTCACCTCCTGTAGTTCACTTCACCTTCTGTAGTTCACTTGAACTCTCACAGTTCACTTCACCTTCTGTAGTTCACTTGAACACTCACAGTTCACTTCACCTTCTGTAGTTCACTTGAACACTCACAGTTCACTTCACCTTCTGTAGTTCACTTGAACTCTCACAGTTCACTTCACCTCCTGTAGTTCACTTCACCTTCTGTAGTTCACTTGAACCCTCACAGTTCACTTCACCTCCTGTAGTTCACTTCACCTTCTGTAGTTCACTTGAACCCTCACAGTTCACTTCACCTTCTGTAGTTCACTTGAACACTCACAGTTCACTTCACCTTCTGTAGTTCACTTGAACTCTCACAGTTCACTTCACCTCCTGTAGTTCACTTCACCTTCTGTAGTTCACTTGAACCCTCACAGTTCACTTCACCTCCTGTAGTTCACTTCACCTTCTGTAGTTCGCTTGAACTCTCACAGTTCACTTCACCTTCTGTAGTTCACTTCACCTTCTGTAGTTCACTTGAACTCTCACTGTTCACTTCACCTCCTGTAGTTCACTTCACCTTCTGTAGTTCACTTGAACTCTCACAGTTCACTTCACCTTCTGTAGTTCACTTGAACCCTCACAGTTCACTTCACCTTCTGTAGTTCACTTCACCTTCTGTAGTTCACTTGAACTCTCACAGTTCACTTCACCTCCTGTAGTTCACTTCAACTTCTGTAGTTCACTTGAACTCTCACAGTTCACTTCACCTCCTGTAGTTCACTTGAACTCTCACAGTTCACTTCACCTCCTGTAGTTCACTTCACCTTCTGTAGTTCACTTGAACTCTCACAGTTCACTTCACCTCCTGTAGTTCACTTCACCTTCTGTAGTTCACTTGAACCCTCACAGTTCACTTCACCTCCTGTAGTTCACTTCACCTTCTGTAGTTCACTTGAACTCTCACAGTTCACTTCACCTCCTGTAGTTCACTTCACCTTCTGTAGTTCACTTGAACCCTCACAGTTCACTTCACCTTCTGTAGTTCACTTGAACTCTCACAGTTCACTTCACCTTCTGTAGTTCACTTGAACCCTCACAGTTCACTTCACCTTCTGTAGTTCGCTTGAACTCTCACAGTTCACTTCACCTTCTGTAGTTCACTTCACCTTCTGTAGTTCACTTGAACCCTCACAGTTCACTTCACCTCCTGTAGTTCACTTCACCTTCTGTAGTTCACTTGAACCCTCACAGTTCACTTCACCTCCTGTAGTTCACTTCACCTTCTGTAGTTCACTTGAACTCTCACAGTTCACTTCACCTCCTGTAGTTCACTTCACCTTCTGTAGTTCACTTGAACCCTCACAGTTCACTTCACCTCCTGTAGTTCACTTCACCTTCTGTAGTTCACTGGAACTCTCACAGTTCACTTCACCTTCTGTAGTTCGCTTGAACTCTCACAGTTCACTTCATCTTCTGTAGTTTACTTGAACTCTCACAGTTCACTTCACCTTCTGTAGTTCGCTTGAACTCTCACAGTTCACTTCACCTCCTGTAGTTCACTTGAACACTCACAGTTCACTTCACCTTCTGTAGTTCGCTTGAACTCTCACAGTTCACTTCACCTCCTGTAGTTCACTTGAACACTCACAGTTCACTTCACCTTCTGTAGTACCCTTGAACACTCACAGTTCACTTCATCTTCTGTAGTTTACTTGAACTCTCACAGTTCACTTCATCTTCTGTAGTTTACTTGAACTCTCACAGTTCACTTCACCTCCTGTAGTTCACTTGAACTCTCAGTTCACTTCACCTTCTGTAGTTCACTTGAACTCTCACAGTTCACTTCACCTTCTGCAGTTCGCTTGAACTCTCACAGTTCACTTCACCTTCTGCAGTTCGCTTGAACTCTCACAGTTCACTTCACCTCCTGTAGTTCACTTGAACACTCACAGTTCACTTCATCTTCTGTAGTTCACTTGAACTCTCACAGTTCACTTCACCTCCTGTAGTTCGCTTGAACTCTCACAGTTCACTTCACCTCCTGTAGTTCACTTGAACACTCACAGTTCACTTCACCTCCTGTAGTTCACTTGAACACTCACAGTTCACTTCATCTTCTGTAGTTCACTTGAACTCTCACAGTTCACTTCACCTTCTGTAGTTCACTTGAACTCTCACAGTTCACTTCACCTCCTGTAGTTCACTTGAACACTCACAGTTCACTTCACCTTCTGTAGTTCACTTGAACACTCACAGTTCACTTCACCTCCTGTAGTTCACTTGAACACTCACAGTTCACTTCACCTTCTGTAGTTCACTTGAACACTCACAGTTCACTTCATCTTCTGTAGTTTACTTGAACTCTCACAGTTCACTTCACCTTCTGTAGTTCACTTGAACTCTCACAGTTCACTTCACCTTCTGTAGTTCACTTGAAGTCTCACAGTTCACTTCACCTCCTGTAGTTCACTTCACCTTCTGTAGTTCACTTGAACTCTCACAGTTCACCTTTTATCAGTTCAATAATCAAAAATGAATAAATTGGAAAAAATACCAGTCTGCAGAACGATGAGTAGTGATGAGTTGTCTTGACGTAGCGTGCATTGAAATAAACTTGAAATAGCATTGGGGAAGAGGCTAACTTTAAAGTTCACTCAACTTCATAGAAATGTCCAAAAATAAAATATATATTAAAATGAAATCAAACTGGAACTTCACCATCAAGGAGATGAATCAAACCGGAGATGTCGTGTGGATGGCAGGGAAATAATAATAATAATATATATATATATATTCTGAAAACTTGAATCTCCTCAAGATGACGTCTCTGCCGCAACTGCGTCACGCAGCAGTTTCAATCTCACGTGCGACGACACATGTGGAAAACTAAAATACATGTGATAATTCTCAGCAGTTATTTCTTCTTGTTGCTTCTCAATCAAAAACCGTTTTAAGTATAAAACACCGCAAAAACTTTTCATTTGTCACTAATAAAGCAAACTTGTACTTTATATGCATTCACATTTCTCATGGCATTCACAGTATATCACTGTCACTTAGCTCCAGCAGCTAATGCAATCCACGGGGAAATTATCCCAAAACTTTAAACAACTGCGAAACACTTAGTGCTGTCGTCTTTTGTCCGAATTAAGCCTCGATAATCTTCCGTTGAAGTAACCTTATCGAACGAGCTTTTCAAACACGACACTAACTTCTGCCTACAACACACACACACACACACACACACACACACCTCTCCTTCGGCTCTCCTCGGAATGCGCAAAAAACACTGTTCAAAATAAAAGTACCCCAAAAATAATTACTTTACTTTTCAGAATAATATTTATATACACATATATATACCCGTTACAACTGCAACTAAATAACCCTTATTGACTAAATCATCGCTTTATGGCGTTTTTGTACATTTGTACACTCTGCCAAAAAATATGAGGTACAGTTTCTGGTTGCAAAAAACAAAATGAACAATTTACATTTTACATTTATGCATTTGGCAGACGCTTTTATCCAAAGCGACTTACAGTGCACTTATTACAGGGACAATCCCCCGGAGCAACCTGGAGTTAAGTGTCTTGCTCAAGGGCCCAATGGTGGTGGCTGTGGGGATCGAACCAACGACCTTCTGATTAACAGCCCTGTGCTTTAACCACTACACCACCACCACTCAATTTACATCTATATCTTTGTTAAATTTGGATAGAAAATGTTTAGCGGGGTAAAATTTGTGCAATATCTTAAATGAAATTTCCTTGACCTTATTTGTAATGATATATTTATTAGGCAACAGCCATATCTTATTCCAATTCCTAGTTCCAATACACCTTGACCAAGAGGAAATGGCATGTGGTTTAATAACTAGTTCTTTCTGAAAAAGTGAACGTATAACCTTATTGTTTTTGCTTGTCGAAAAACAAACTTTACCACAAAACGTATCAGCTAGATGCAGTACAGGCACACTTTTAAAGTATGTAATACCTCTACATAAAGAGACAACACCTGGAGAAATAGCACCAATTACAGAGGCAAATTCTTTAGGTGAAACAGGGAAATTGAAATATGAAAGGAATTCATCATAAGTCATCAAATACCCTTGACAATTCAACAACTGTCCCACCAAAAGGATACCCCTGTCAAACCAAGTTTTCAAAAATATGCTCTTATGTTTGTACAAAATATTACAATTATTCCATATGTAATAATGATGTGGTGAAAAATTATGCTTGTAAATTAACTTCCAAGCCAAAAGTGCTTGCCTGTGAAAAGCTGACAGCTTAACTGGGAGTTTTTCAGTTTTATAATCACACATAAGCAAAAACGGAAGGCCACCAAGTTTGTCAAAAACCGAATTAGAAATCATATTCCACATAGAATTAGTGTTTTTTAGAAAATATTTCAACCAGTTAATTTTAAAGGTGTTATTTAAGATAGAAAAATTCAAATAATCAAGTCCCCATTTTTATAAGAATTAACAATTACAGATTTTCTAATATAATTTATACGGTTTTTCCACAAAAAGTTCAGCATAATTTGATCAGTTATCTTAGTTAATTTATTATCTGTATGTATCGAGGTAGCTACATAAGTAAGCCTAGAAATACCTTCTGCTTTAGCCAATAAAACACGACCTTTGAGTGACAAGTCTCTCTGTAACCAAATATTAAATCTGTTCTTTACTTTTTTAATCACTGGATCAAAATTTTGTGAGATTCTCTCCTTCTCATTTTTAATAATAACCATACCCAAATAAGTTGGAGCATCCTTAACAGGAATATTACAAATTGTTCTGTCTTGGCAGCTTTTTAAGGCAAACAGTTCACATTTATGTAAATTAAGGCATAGACCTGAGGCACTGGAAAAAATTCCAATGAACTCGACAGCTGACTGGATTTGATCAACATTTTTCAGGAAAAGAGCTGTGTCATCAGCCAACTGACTTATCAGGACACTTCTCTCTTCAACTTGAATTCCCTTTATCTGACTTGATTTAATGAAGTGACAAAACGCCTGAGCAACAACGAGAAAGAGGTAAACAGAAACTGGGCAACCTTGCCTAACTCCTCTTTCCAGATTAAATCTTGTGTAGTGCCATTATTCAATTTCACAGAACTATTTCCACCTGCATAAAGAGTTTTCATGGCATTACAGAAATAAGCCCCAAAACCAAAGTGTTCTAAACAATAAAACATAAAAGGATGCTCAACAGAATCAAAGGCTTTGAACCGCGCGTTAAAATGACTTTATCTCTCTCCCGCTGTATCGCGTGCACGCGGACACGCGGGGCGCGTGATGATCGAGAGCTCTCATTGGTCAAATCGATAATCAACGAAATATCTTAAATCGACTTCATTTTAATTTTCTTTAATAACTTTTACATTTCTTTTCACCTTTATTAGGGAAATATGATGTTAATAAATAATGAATTAATGAAACTTAATTCCTTTCATTTACCCATTATTTAACCAGGGTTACACATGCAGATGAGTAAACAGTAAACATGCAGATGAGTAAACAGTAAACATGGAGATGAGTAAACAGTAAACATGCAGATGAGTAAACAGTAAACATGCAGATGAGTAAACAGTAAACATGCAGCTGAGTAAACAGTAAACATGCAGGTGAGTAAACAGTAAACATGCCGGTGAGTAAACAGTAAACATGGAGATGAGTAAACAGTAAACATGCAGGTGAGTAAACAGTAAACATGCAGGTGAGTAAACAGTAAACATGGAGATGAGTAAACAGTAAACATGCAGGTGAGTAAACAGTAAACATGCAGGTGAGTAAACAGTAAACATGGAGATGAGTAAACAGTAAACATGCATGTGAGTAAACAGTAAACATGCAGATGAGTAAGCAGTAAACATGCAGGTGAGTAAACAGTAAACATGCATGTGAGTAAACAGTAAACATGCAGATGAGTAAACAGTAAACATGCATGTGAGTAAACAGTAAACATGCAGGTGAGTAAACAGTAAACATGGAGATGAGTAAACAGTAAACATGCAGATGAGTAAACAGTAAACATGCAGATGAGTAAACAGTAAACATGCATGTGAGTAAACAGTAAACATGCAGGTGAGTAAACAGTAAACATGGAGATGAGTAAACAGTAAACATGCATGTGAGTAAACATTAAACATGCAGATGAGTAAACAGTAAACATGCATGTGAGTAAACAGTAAACATGCAGATGAGTAAACAGTAAACATGCAGATGAGTAAACAGTAAACATGCATGTGAGTAAACAGTAAACATGCATGTGAGTAAACAGTAAACATGCAGATGAGTAAACAGTAAACATGCTAGTGAGTAAACAGTAAACATGCAGATGAGTAAACAGTAAACATGCAGATGAGTAAACAGTAAACATGCATGTGAGTAAACAGTAAACATGCAGATGAGTAAACAGTAAACATGCAGATGAGTAAACAGTAAACATGCATTTGAGTAAACAGTAAACATGCAGATGAGTAAACAGTAAACATGCAGATGAGTAAACAGTAAACATGGAGATGAGTAAACAGTAAACATGCAGATGAGTAAACAGTAAACATGCATGTGAGTAAACAGTAAACATGCATGTGAGTAAACAGTAAACATGCAGATGAGTAAACAGTAAACATGCATGTGAGTAAACAGTAAACATGCAGATGAGTAAACAGTAAACATGCATGTGAGTAAACAGTAAACATGCAGATGAGTAAACAGTAAACATGCAGATGAGTAAACAGTAAACATGCATGTGAGTAAACAGTAAACATGCAGATGAGTAAACAGTAAACATGCAGATGAGTAAACAGTAAACATGCAGATGAGTAAACAGTAAACATGCATGTGAGTAAACAGTAAACATGCAGATGAGTAAACAGTAAACATGCAGATGAGTAAACAGTAAACATGGAGATGAGTAAACAGTAAACATGGAGATGAGTAAACAGTAAACATGCAGATGAGTAAACAGTCCTCATGTCATAAAGTGTTTCAGAGCTGCAGGTTTCTGAATTTATCCTGATGTTTGATCACTGCGATGAAAATCTTTTACAGAAAATCATTTTTTGAATCAGTTTGGTAGAAAGGCAACAGAAATATCTGCAACACAATATAAATCTACACAAACATGTCTAACTGTAAATACAAACGAAAGAAACTTAAAACAATGCATTTATTCTCACATGTTCAGTTGTGATCTCTCTGATATCTGCAATGTTTTGATTGTTGTGTTCATGTTTATCCTTTATGTCTGTCACCTGTGTTAAGTTATTCTCTTGTTGTTGTAACTCTTAGTGTTGTTTTGATTTAGTGATTTATCTAATTAATGTCTCCATGAGGTGTTTTATTATTATTGTTGTTACACATCATTAAAGCAGAATAATCTTTTTAACAGTGACTGTGACTCTGAATCCTGATTCAGCTCATCCACGTCTCACTGTGTCTGATGACGGGAAACAAGTGAGAGACGGAAACACACGATCAACAGAAGTGAACGACAGAGAAAAAGAGCAAAGTGACACGTTTGATGAATATCTTGCTGTCCTGGGAAAGGAAGGATTCTCCTCAGGGTGTTTTTACTTTGAGGTGCAGGTGACGGGGCAAACTAGGTGGGATTTAGGAGTCACCAGAGAATCCATTGACAGGAAGGGGTATTATTATCTGAAACCTGAGATGGGATACTGGACTGTGAAGAGATATGGGATATATTGGGCTTGTGATTCTCAACATGTCTCTCTTTCCCTGCGTAAGAAGCCACAGAGGGTGGGTGTGTTTGTGGATTATGAGGAGGGTCTGGTCTCCTTTTATGATGTGGAGGACAGGTCTCATATCTACTCTTTCACTGGTCAGTCTTTCACTGAGACACTCTATCCATTTGTTGGTTTAGGTTATTATCGGAATGTAAACCCTGCACCACTGATCATCTGTAATGATTTCTAATGAGATTAATTTACAGATGAATGTATTTACAACAGCAAAGATGACAAAATAAAATAATGATTCACTCTCAGACAAAAATACACAGTTTAAAGTACAAATCTGCCATTGGATTATTTACCCTTATTTTGGTGCCATATGTGTTTGATCAAAACAAAAACGTATTTTTTTCTTCTTCCCCCTCAGAGCAACAAAAATATAATTGTACATTTAAAAGTACACAAAAGATATTTAGGGTGCAATTTTGTACCCAAAATGAGTAATACATTTTATCAATCATGATGTTGATTGGACATGAATAACAAATCTTTAAAATGCAAAACAAATGAATACATTAAATAAAGCAAATAAAATGAAATAGAATAAATGTTGAATGTTATAGTAAATATCTTGTATTAACTGAAACTAAGATTAAGTCTAATGCTAAAATCTCAATCAACACGAAGTAAAATAAACTGTGGAGAGGTCACGAGGTCTGAGAGTGAAGCAGAAAGCCCAAGAGAGAGTTGAGCAGATATTATATTATAATTTATAGCCCAAAACATGCATGTCATATTCCCTTAAACAGATCAGATGTTTTGTCTGGATTCCACTGATGTTAGTAATTATCTCTTATTACAAAATAATGATTAAAAATGTCCGTTTGTTTCTTCAAGGTGCAACAATAGACCTTACACATATAGCAGAACTGTTATGACCCTGTGGTGTTTTGTGTGTGTAACATTGTAGTTTTCTATCTGTGTTTGTGTGTTGTGAGATACTTCCTGATTGGCTGCTATTCAAGTATAGAAGATGATCTGCAAGTATGTGCAGAATTAGCAGCAATAATAAAAGTATATTTGATATTTTATTAGTGTTGCCCTTTTAGTGTCACATGGCATCACTCAATCTGGATTGGTGGCATATGATTTGTGGCCAATGTGTATTTTAATAATAATAATCTGTATACTTTATATACTCTAGGGGTGTAACAGCATGAGTATGATAACGTCACAAAAAATACCTCAGTATTACTAATATTATTTACAGTTTCATATTTAGTTATACAATTAGTTACATTTTGACTTTTAACTACTAATATACTTGAAAATGAAAATGAGTTCTGTTCCTCAGGTCGAGTTTCAGAGTTGTTTTGAGTGACAGGCATCAATCATTTGGACATACAGTATGATGCTGACATTTACACGTTTACATTTATGAGAGAGAAAATAAACATACTTTTAAGCATCTCTTCAGCATGAAACAGTTCAAATGGGGCAGTTTTCAGGCTGTGTTGCCCAGTGTCAAGTTTCAACACATTCAAAATATACAGTATAAAGGATATTAAAATGAATAAATGTATATTTTTTACAGTCGGTTGTATTAGTATTTATTTATCTATCACCCCTTATTTACTTTAGATACCAGTTTCTATATATTGTTATTTACACAGGGCAAATATACGATTTATCAAATCTTGTTTTATTACGTTTCGATTTAATTTATTATAGCTGACAGATACACGAGCAAACAAGGTTTAACATCAACCGTAACAAGATCAAACTGAAACTGAACTGAAAAATTTTGTGAAATTTGAAGGCTGTTTATTGGATAAATAAAGGTAAACGTCATATAATGCGACTATGCATTACTTTACAAAGATCTTAAGACCTACTAGTTAAGACTTGGATTAAGAACAGGTGGAGTCCCGAGGTTGAAACAGGGAAACATATAAAATAATGTAAGCATAGATGCCATTAAATGTATTGCAGAGTTATAGATCATGATCAATGTTTCTGGTTCTGGCAGACTAAACTAAAGCAGCCTAATTGTGTGTTGGAGGTGTTGGAAACTTTTTATCCTTCTACAGAGTGGGAAACTCAGAAGGTAAGACCAGGAGACTCGGTTGTATCTTCAAGCAGGATTCTTTATTGAGAAACTCGTGCTGTCAGCAGCTGCAGGGACCAACATCTAACTAAGGGAACTTTACATTGTAATTTATACATGCATTTAGAGGGCAGTGCTTAGAGATAGACACAAAGCACCCAGGTGATAACTTTAAAGCATGCAAATGATGTATACAGGCATAGGAAACCCACCCTAGACTCTAGATTGTTACCGGTCCTAATCCAATCAGCATAACTATTCAGATACAGAGATGCTAATCCAATCAGCCTAACTATTTAGACAACTGGGGCTGGGGCTCCAATAGCCATTAAAAGACAGAGGATGAGATTGTCAGTAGTCTGACTAATTTAATTTACAATAGAGGGAACAGAACTGGAAGGAAATCTCTTGCTGGAATACTCTTTCTAACAGCTGATATATTTATCATCTATACCTTAAATGCTAAATGCAGTCTACTCTACTTTCCCAGTTTATATATATGATTGTGTTTAACATTTTATAAATTTGTAATACAACAATTCCCCTTTGAGAGTTCTAATAACTCTCACAAAATAAAAATTTAGACACTTAAAAGTTCATTCTTGTAACTTGTGATCGTTACAGGCACATAGCACTTGCTCTGTGTTGTTTTTTTCTGTGATTGCATGCTGACACAGAACAAACATGCAATTAGGGTCCGTGAATTTCTTATGGGTAATAATCTTTTCTGGTTGGAACTGTTATTTTCTCGTGAGGTGCTTGAGTCATTTGTTGAATGAAACACTTGATACTGTGGACGCATAAATAGTACACCAGTAGGAAAAAGAACAGCAGAATTGCTATTTTCTTTATCCACAGCCAGGGTTTACCTAGCAAGTTTCCAAACCATGAAGAATTATTTTCAGTCATCTGATGTAAATTTGCTGCAAGATCAAGAATGTCTTGTTGGATTTTGTTCAAGTTCTCTGTTGGATCCATTAAACCGGTGCAGCACTCGGGGCCGATAATGGTGCAGGCTCCCCCTTGCGTTGCTAGAATGTAATCCAAGGCCACTCTGTTCTGTAAGATCATTATCTTGTGTGAAGCGAGAGTGTCCTTGATGTTACCAAGGGCCAAAGCCGTATCATTGGCCAATTTCTGTACAGAATTTGATAAGCTTCTGACTTGATCAAGGGCCTGCATGACACCATAAAACGGGATTATTGCTCCAAGAGTTCTCGACCACCATGTTTGTGCACAAGTGAGTCCTGGAATGCAGCCATCTTCTTTGTTTGTGGAAGGTGGTGAATTTTGTAAATGTGTAGAGCTTGGGGTGGAGTGTGTATTTTCTCTGATAGCCGGTAAAACATAAACCAGGGTGCACCTGCCATTGAATCGACTGGGTAGAATATTGTAGACAGAAGTTCCACATAACCAAAAAATGCCAGTCGGTGGAGGAATCATACACCACTGATTTATTGCCAAGAGTTTTGGAAGGGATGGTGTCCTGTGGAGACACTCTTCTAAGTCTTTGTCCTCTTTTCCTGCTGATGGAGTAATGTCTACATGGGATTTTGTTCTCACTTCGACCACAAAGCTGCAAAGTTCACGAGGAATTTCACCCAAGGGAGTCGAGGCTGGAGCATAATATTCCATACACCAAGGAAAAGTCATTGTCAAAAGTAGATCTGTCATAATGGGAGGAGCTGAAGTTAGGTTGCAGGATGGTAATCCAGGAATGCAATATGGAGAGGGTGGAGGAATTGTTACATTGTGACATGTATCCTTGTTGTATAATCCACTGGTATGATGATCAAAGAAGGTACACGTGTCACATTTGGAGATAGGGTGTGCCACCCATGGGATTCCTGCTCCTACTGAGGGTGCGTGTGGCATGCAAACGTCCTTTCCTGCAAACAAGGCACTTCTTGACATATTCATCAGCTCTAAGAATATGTTGTTTCTGGAGTCCACACTTTGTGCGATGTCCATGATGGTTAGAAATGTGACAATCTTGATCATGTTGATGGATGACTGAAGATTCCGTATGTGATTCTCTGTGTTGTGTATTTTTTTTCGTTCTTCTTGTGATACAGGGCTTGGCAGTGGGTCTAGTTGTTTTCTGGAAGTTGTGGCCTCATACACAGGTGAGGAGGTCGATGCCCATGGGTCTCGGGACAGCCATCAAGTGGTATCTGCAAAGAGGGTAGAAAGAAAAACAAAAGACAGTAGAGCAGTATTTGTTCAAACACCAGGGTTGTGTCCTGAGTCTGCTAATGTTGTTCCTTCTTTCCCTATTTCATAATTCCTTTGACACCTAAAGAACAGTGAGGTAAGGATGGACTAGTGGATGGGGAAGGCCTATGAGGGAGTCTTCACCACAGGGTTTGTCCCCCGATGCATATTGCATTCGGTTCTTCCCTGGGCTCCTCACTGGTCTGTGTCCTATCCTATCCCTGTAGGTGGGGGAACAACTTTGCAGTGTGACACATGAGTCCAGGTTTTCTTTCCCTGACACAATACTGCAGCTGCTGTAATCAACATCACTTGATGTGGTCCGTGCCACTTAGGCTCTAATGGCTTATTTCTTAATGTCTTTATCATGACCCATTGACCTGGGATGATTGTGTGTCCACCTTCTGGTGGAGTTTGCCAACACGACTCAACTCACTCTTTGGCACTCTGTACTGCCTTTGTGAGGTTTTCACAGGAAGCGATCAGGGCATCTGAGGCAATGTGTACATCAGCATTTCTAAGATCAATCACACCTGGCATTTGCATTGGGCGTCCAGTAATAATCTCATGAGGGCTCAGTCCTACTGATCTGTTAGGTGACGCTCTCATACTACACAGTACTGCTGGCAGCGCTTCTACCCATGGTACTCCTTCCTGATGCATTTTGCTTAGCCTGGTTTTAATTGTTCTGTTACATCGTTCAACCTGTCCTGATGCTTGTGGTCTGTATGGGCAGTGAAGATTCCACTTAATCTTCAACATTCTAGACACTTCCTTGACTACCTGTCCTGTGAAGTGTGTACCTTGATCTGAGTCAATGCAATCTGGTAATCCCCATCTGGGTATGAAATCAGTGACAAGACATTTAGCAGTATGTGCAGCTGTAGCACGCCCTGTTGCATAAGCTTCTACCCATCTAGAGAACTTATCTATTACTACCAAAACGTCAGTTTTTCCCTTACACGGAGGCAATGATATGTAGTCAACTTGCAGGTGATGAAATGGTCCTGGTGGAGCTGGGGTATGTATTGCTGGTGTAGTAGCTGCTGGTACCTCATTATTTTTCTGACATGTAACACACCTCTTTGCTGTTTCAGTGGCTACATTTCTGAATTTTGGATTCCACCATTGATTAGAGAACCTGTGATTCATTGTTGCTGGACCACTGTGACCCAAATTGTGTATTTGTTGAGCCAAATATGGCAGCAGTGATTCGGGAGCAACATACTTTCCCCTTTGGTCCAGCAGCCAGATGAATCCACTGTGGCTCCTTTGTCTAACCATGTCCATGCTTCATACAGAGGAACGTCTTTGTACAGATCAATTATTGATTCAGGAGGCAGAATTGTCTTCTGTGCTATACTACCTGAACACACTTGTACAGTTGCATAGGAACAAGCTTGTTTAGCTGCTACATCAGCAAGAGCATTACCTTTAGCTTCCATTGTATTAGTGGTGAGATGTGCTTTCACTTTGATTACTGCCAATTTCTTTGGAAGTTTCATGGCAAACATTAGATCTTTCACTAATCCAGCATGCTTAATGGGGGATCCAGCAGAAGTTAGAAACTGTCTGGTTTGCCAAATGATACCAAAATCATGAATGACCCCAAAAGCATACCTGTTTATTGGCTACTCTGTAGTCTATTGTAAGTCTCCATGTTGCATTGGACTTCTTGATAGGCCATATGGGTGAATTACATGGACTGTTGATTTTAACTAGCACTCCTTGCGTCAGCAACTTTTCTACAATAGGTTTGATCCCCTGTATAGCTTCCTTATTGATTGGATATTGTTTGGTGACCGGAGGTGGAGTTCCTGTCAATTTGACTGGTTCTACACCTGTCAACAAACCACAATCATCCTTGTCTTTAGCCCAAATTGGATGATTCTGTAAGAAAGCATACTCTGGAGGGATTGCATTATTGGTAGAAACTTGTGCTGAGCAAATTTTAATGCTAGCAGATACTGAGGACATGTCTAAAGTTAGATGTACTTGTCTCAGGAGATCCATGCCTAAAATTGCACCTGTATTTAATGGAGCACATAGCAGTTTTGTAGTCAGAGTTTTCGGGCCAAATTGTACCTCTATGGGCGGGGTTTCATACAAAACAGAATCTTCACCTATTACGCCAGTTAAAGAAAGTTTGGTTTTCTTGTACGGGATGTCTAAACTTTTAGCCAATTTTGTAGGAATTACTGTAATTTCTGCACCTGTATCAAGCAAAAAATCAATCTCTTTCTCTCGTATGCTACCTTTCACAAAAATTATTTTGTCATTATGATGGATTACAGGGAAAGGTAGCTACTCACAGCCCCAACAATTAGTTTTTTCCTGGTCTTGTTGTGCTCTTAGAAGAGCCTGAACGAGCTGTCCTAAAGTTTCAGTGGACACTTGCTGAACTGCTTCAGGGTTGTAAGCAGGCGGGGAGGAGCAGAATTATGCATAGCATTTCTATTTGCATCTTGTAACTTCTTCCTACACTCTTTCTCCCAATGTCCTAATTTTCCACAGTAGTGGCATTTGCCTTCTTTTTAGACCACCTGTTTTTTTGTTTTTCTGTGCTAAATGTAGCTGCTGCTGCTACTCTCACTTTGGCTTTAACATCAGCATCTCTTTCCCATGTAGCCAACCTGTCTAGGTTACTTCTAAGAGTTCTGTTAGACCAAGTGAGATCTAGGAATGGCAAGGCTCTTCTGTACTCAGCTAAAAGGCCATCTGACCAGATGCGGACTAGGGGTCCCTTGTCATCTAACACACTTTCAGAATTATCAACAATTCCACTGTAAGTTACAGCTGACTGACAAAACCTTTCAGTGTATTCACTCACAGTTTCTTCTTTCTTTTGTACACAGCTAGTGATTCTTGACCAGTCTATTTTGGGTCCCATGATATTCTTTAGAATTTTCAAAACACCTTCTCTTATATCGCTTCTACTGGCATGCTGTAGTTCAGAAGTCACTGCAGATTCAAAACTGTTGAATTCAGATTCAGTCAAAATTTGTGACATTAACTGTGTGACTTCTGTTAACGACATGTCATATAGACGCATTTTGCTGATCAATGCTCTTCTAAATTCAGAAAACTGTGTGCGTGCCGAGGGTAAGCTCTGGGATAGTCTCTCTATATCTTTAGGTCCAAGCGCTTTTGTGACTGTTTGTATTTGGACAACAGAAGAGTTGGTAGAAACACTTTCAGTTCCCTCAATTCCCTGAGATCGTCTCCTAGCACCACACACATTGACTGAATTTACAGGCCCAGCAGTTACTGATTGGAGAGCTACATCTGTTTCAAAGAAATTTTGTAAGTCAGGGAAAATGTTATCCGGCTGATTAACTTCTTCTACAACAGTTTTTTCTGCAGCTTTGTTGTGGTTCAATTTCTTGGTTAAAGAGGATACTCTAGCACGGAGCTCTTTGTTCTCTTTCTCTAGCTCTGAGTTATGCTTAGACTGTTGTGTAGCAAGTGCTAAACAAAATTCTCTGTGGCAGCAGATAATGCCTTTCACATTGTTCTTGCGAATACTTGCTCCTAGTACCTTTTTACACTCATCTACTGACCAAGTCTTGTCTGGATGAATCTCATATTTCTTAGTTATTTCTTGTCTAACATTCTCAGTGACAATTAGGTTCAGTTGTTCTCCTAACAGTGTTTTGAAATCACTATCTGACCACAAAGGAGTCGCAAGACCACCTTTTTCAGTTGTGGGGATTAGTCTAGCACTTTTCTTAAACATTTTGTGGATTTTCTTTGTTCTGTTATCACACAAACAAACACTAAAACGTCTCTGATCAACAGAGGGTACACTTGTTAACACAGTTCAACTATTGTTAACCTTCTTTGACCTAAGCAAAGGATAACACAAATTACTAGCACTTTATGCTAATCTTCTCTGTCTAAAAACAGAGGGTAACAAATATTCTTCTCTGCAGATACAGAGGATAAACAAAATATTAGCCTTTTATGCTAATCTTCCCTGCCTGAAAACAACAGAGGGTAACCAATATTAACACGTAATGCTAATCTTCTCTAAAAAGACAATTTTAGAGGATAACTTAGTTAACCAAACCTACAGCTGTCTGTTAACCCTTCTCTGACGGCGCAGAGGATTTGTACTGGTCTTAAAGGTTCTTTTGGATAGAGTAGCACTCACCAAACTTTGGTTGTAAGAAAGATTCAGGCTGGAATGCAGTCAGATCTTTGTTGAGCTTGAAGTTTCAATCTGGATTCAGGTGAGAAGCTCTATCCGGGCCACGGCACCAAAACTGTTGGAAACTTTTTATCCTTCTAGAGAGTGGGAAACTCAGAAGGTAAGACCAGGAGACTCGGTTGTATCTTCAAGCAGGATTCTTTATTGAGAAACTCGTGCTGTCAGCAGCTGCAGGGACCAACATCTAACTAAGGGAACTTTACATTGTAATTTATACATGCATTTAGAGGGCAGTGCTTAGAGATAGACACAAAGCACCCAGGTGATAACTTTAAAGCATGCAAATGATGTATACAGGCATAGGAAACCCACCCTAGACTCTAGATTGTTACCAGTCCTAATCCAATCAGCCTAACTATTTAGACAACTGGGGCTGGGGCTCCAATAGCCATTAAAAGACAGAGGATGAGATTGTCAGTAGTCTGACTAATTTAATTTACAATAGAGAGAACAGAACTGGAAGGAAATCTCTTGCTGGAATACTCTTTCTAACAGCTGATATATTTATCATCTATACCTTAAATGCTAAATGCAGTCTACTCTACTTTCCCAGTTTATATATATGATTGTGTTTAACATTTTATAAATTTGTAATACAACAGAGGATAAATTAGGTTTATGTCTGGCTAAATAGAGTCTTTAGTCTAGACTTAAACTGAGAGAGTGTGTCTGCATCTCAAACAGTGTTAGGGAGACTATTCCATAGTTTAGGAGCCAAATATGAAAAGGATCTTCCTACTTTTGTGGATTTTGATATTCTAGGAACAATTAACAGGCCAGAATTTTGCAATCGTAATGAACGTGATGGAATAGAGCGTTGTAGAAGATCACTTAAGTACTGCGGAGCTAGACCATTCAAAGCTTTGTATGTAGTTAAACAGAATTTTAAAACGAATACGAAATTTATCAGGTAGCCAATGTAACGATGATAAAATGGGGCTAATATGATCATATTTCTTTCATTAGCACTCTGGCTGCTGCATTTTGAACCAACTGAAGTTTATTTATTGATCTCGCTGGACATCCTCCCAGTAATGCATTACAATAATCTAGTCTTGAGGTCATGAACGCATTAGTTAGTTTTTCGGCATCAGCAACAGAGAGCATGTGTCGTAACTTATCAATATTTCTCAGGTGGAAGAATGCTGTTCTACAAACATTGGTAATTAGATTTTTAAAGGACAGATTGGTATCAAATATAACACCTCAGTTCTTCACTGTTGAAGATGACGTAACAGTACATCCATCGAGAGTCAAATTATACTGTAGTGGCTTATTTTTAGAGTTTTTTGGTCCAATAATTAGTACCTCTGTTTTGTCAGAAATGAGTAGAAGGAAATTTCTGGCCATCCAATCTTTTATTTCATTGATACACTCTGCTAATTTGGAGAATTGTGAAATCTCATCAGGTTTTGAATAAATATACATTTGGGTATCCTCGGCATAGCAGTGGAAAGTTATTCCATGATTCCTGATAATATCTCCCAGGGGAAGCATATACATGAAGAAAAGACACTATTTATCTGTAGAAATTAAACTTTTTGGGAGGATACTACCTTTTCTAGTATTTTCAACATAAACAGGAGATTTGAAATCGGTCTATAATTAGCCAATTCTCCAGGATCAAGTTGTGGCTGCTTAATAAGTGGTTTGATAACTACCATTTTAAAGTTTCTTGAGACATGTCCTAAGGATAGCGAGGAATTAATAATATTAAGAAGAGGTTCTGAAAATAAAGGAGATTTATATTTTTTAAATTGATGTTTTTTGTTTTTTCATCAAGTTCTTCTGGGTTTTGGGGTTTATTGAGTGTATGAGATAGATCTGGATGATTATTAGTGAAGCTATCTTTAGTGGTCAAAATAATAGTTCTACCTGAACGATAGCGTGATGTAGATTGAGTTACATTAGCTGATCGCAGCATACTAGAGACGAGGTAATGATCCATGATATCATCACTATATGTTTCTATATTATTAACATCAAGTCCATGTGACAGAATTAAATCTAGCGTATGATTATGGCGATGAGTTGGTCCCGTTACATTTTGTCTGACTCCAAGAGAGTTGAGAATATTGATAAATGCTAATCCCAATGTGTCATTTTCATTATCTATGTGAATGTTGAAGTCACCAACAATTAAAGCTCTATCTACGTTAACTACAAGATCTGATAAAAAATTAGCAAATTCACCAAGGAAATCAGAATAAGGCCCGGGTGATCTATATACTGTAGTAAAATTAAAAAAAATATATTTTCTACCGGCTGTGCAGTGTCACGTGCTTAAATAACCTACTCTGTGGGGCACTGCAGGGGAATTTAGTAGGGATGGGCAGATCGATACTAAAGTATTGATACTTTCGATACTGATTTGGTATCAAGAATATTGATCCTCACAAAAATATCGTTTCTGAAGTTCCCCTTCTGTCACTCACTCGACGTTGTGTCGATGAAGTGACACTAGGGGTCGCTCTTGAGAGCATGAGACACCTTCAGACCTTTGAGAAAAGTCCAATGAGATGTAGGCGATTTGGCGAGTTAAATTTGCATGCCACTCCCCTACATACGGGTAAACAGGAGGTCTGGGCAGTGGATTTAGTCTTCTTCGGAGCCGAGCGGTCGTATTTCAGCGAGCTGAATACTACTGCCGTTCCATTCACCTTGTTGGAAATAGGGCGCACTACCAGCGGTTCCTCTTCATTCTGCACTTCGCTGCAGATTACACCCCTTGGTGCTTCGACAGCGCTTTAAGAGCTATTTCCCTTAAAAAAAAGAGTATATTTTCTCTGAAAGAGTAGATACAGTGATGTTGAATGTCTTTTTCAAGACACGTCTTTTTAAAGATGACCTTCCGTTGCTGTGTCGTTCCTGGGTGTGATTGTTACCTCTCCGCTCTCGACGGCCACAATCGCTGCCTCACATGTCTGGGCCCTCACGTTGAGAAAGCGTTTGTGGATGGTTCATGTTCTCACTGCAAGAACATCACCAAGGCAACGTTGCGGTCACAGCTTTCTTTCTGCCGGAAGAAAGCCAATGCGGAGCTGACCGCCATGCTTGCCCAGGCCACCGCGAGTGTGGGCCTAGAGTGGAAACCTCCGCCCGCCCCGAACACATGGCTTGACGACAGGTATCTGGGTTCGGCGCGCTTCTCGTGGCCAGGCCCCCCTCCAGTCCCCTTCTTCCCAGTAGAGGATGATGAGCTGAGGCAGTCATGGAGGGCACTTTTTACTGCCCAGACATGATCCTTCAGCTCGTCCGCTCTCACTACCCTCGGGAGTGGGGCAGCTGAGGGGTATGCCACAATACCCCAGGTAGATAAGGTGATCGCGGCACACCTGTGCCCACTGAGACCACTCCGTCCCACGTTTGGACGCGTGGTTTTCGGTTTCCAACCCATCGCGCTGGCTGGCCAGAACCATCCAACTCGGCTATGCGATTAGATTTGCCTCGGTTCAGTGGCATCCTCTTCACCTTGGAATCACGCGATAAAGCCTGTCTCTCCCGCCGAGGTGAGACAGGGGTTTTACAGCCCCTACTTCATCGTTCCCAAGAAGGGTGTTGGCCACAACATAAAAAAAAATTTGTTTGCTCCCAAATAGGAAAAAAGTCTTACATTTTTGTATTCAGAAGCCACAACAGAGTAAAAAATGTGCAAAAGTGCCAAGTGCACATTTGTTTACTCTGATGTGGCTTCTGAATAAAAAAAATTATAATTTCAGACTTTTTTACCATTTGAGTGCAAACTCATTTTATAACATTCCTATACCTACCAGACACGACTAAATTAAGTGTACACATTGTACACTTCCATGAGACGTCTCTGGGAGATGTTGCAAAAAGCAGGTTTGGTCATATTGAGCTGATCATTATCACAAGGCTTGCATTCATTCTGGTTAATAGCCTGAACCACACTATTTTATATTCATTAATTTACTCATATATTCATATGTACTCATTTTACTCATCTTTTGTCATGTAATCTTCATATACATTTTGATATATAATTTTTTACATATGCATTTTTACATACTGTGGCAGGGAGGAGGGCGGGGCTGGGTCGTGATGCTGCACACCGGCCCCTAATCAGGCTAATCAAGCCCTCGAGAGGTATAAAGCTGACCGGAGGCAGCAGTTTGTCAGAGAGAGAGAGTTACGGGCAGCTGCCCTATATGTGTTTATGTTTGTGTCTTTTTGTATTATTAAAAGATTATTTCTATTGTCAAGCCGGTTCTCGCCGCCTCCTCTCCCTTTTACCCTGTTACACATACATTGATTGTCTAGTACAAGGAATAGTTCACCTAAAAATGAACGTTGTTGTTATTTACTCACCTTCATGTCATTCCAACCTTTCTTCTGTAAAACCCAAAATGACACAGGCAGGATGGCAGGGCTTCTGTTTTCCATACAAAAAGTGGATGGTGATTCATACTGAGCTTCAAAACATACATGAATGCGCCATATAGGTAGTCCATCAAAAGGGCCGTAGCTAGGTATTCGTGGGACCCCAACTTTAAAAAAAATAATAATTTAACCATTGCAATTTTTATTAGTATTTTTAAAGCATATGTTTAATACATGCAAATCCATTTTACTCCTATTTCTCCTTGTATTCATGCCACTCCAAAGGCCCTTCCTCAATAACAGTATCATGCCTTAATAAATAAAACAAAGTCAAAAGCCGATTCAGTCAGTTTGTGACCAACAATGTAGCAAATTCACAAAAGAAACATATAATATATAAATATATATATACAGGGTTGGGAGGGTTACTTTTGAAATGTATTCCACTACAAATGTACAGATTACATGCTGTAAAATGTAATCTGTAATTTATTCCATTAGATTACTCAAGGTCAGTAATGTATTCTGAATACTTTGGATTACTTCTTCAGCACTGGTCGATTTTTTCACTTGTTTTGACTATAAAAACTCAGTAAGACAAAATACACATGTTAAAAATACATTCTCTGAAAAAAATAAATATCTTATGCAGTGTTGTTTCTAAAACAAGATTAATCAAATTTATCTTGTTTTAAGGATTTTTAGATATTTTTACAGGAAAACAATAAAAATAAATTATTATCAAGAATATGATTTTTGCCCTAATATCAAAGATCTTACTAGAAAAAAATAAATTATAAATTAAGATGTTCATGTGTGTGTTCTAATAGAGAAAATATATCCTAGGAATATACACTCTTTTAGTGCTTTTGAAGCACCCAGGGGTGAAATCTGCAGTCTCCACTCAATGTGCAGAAGGAGAGAAAGCCGCTGGAAATGCGCCGTATATCCAACAGCATACGCTTCTTAAGAGGTGAATGGAACAGCATGGTATTCAGCTCGCTGATGGAAAAAAATCTGAATGGAATTGGAAAAACTTGTTGAATCATTAAAACTAGCAAGATGCATCGCATCGGGCATGCATTATGGATTAAATATTTTATATTGTGCCAAAATACATACAAATAATTATACTTGATCTCAGCTGAATGAAAATGCACATACACAAAACTGTTATAAACACTGCACATTATTTAGTCTAACATCAATTAATTACAATACAGCATGTATTAATTACACAATTATTTTGGTAGCATGTACTGACATATATTGACATACTCTTCTACTCTAAGAACAGATAGAAATGTGTCATATGTTTATTAATCACAGCGTTAAATCATGCATTGATAGATATTACAGCCATTATGGGTTTTATGTTGTTTGGTAATATACATGCATTGCCTTATGTGTACAAATACAGTACCGTAAAAATTTTCATTTTGCTCTTCAAAGGACAATGTATCTTGTAGGGGTGGGAATCTTTGGGCATCTCACGATTCGACTGAATTCTGATTCTGGAAGTCACGATCTGATTCCAAAACGATATTTGATACATTCACATTTTATTTGATTGACAATTCTGTTGTGCAAAGAAGAAAACATTTTATTTCCATTAAAACATTTCAATTAAATAAACTTGCACAAGGACTTTATAAAGTGCCATTATGCCATTCCGCCCCTGTGTAGTTCCTTGATGCGGTAGGGTGCTCTCCACTTCAGATGGCCACAGGCGTTGTCTCGTGTGTCTGGGTTGCGATCACACCGAGGCAGCGTTTGCGAGAACATGACCATGGCAACGTTGCAGTCGCGGTTCTCTTTCAAAGGAAAGCACGCCACTCCAGCCGCCCCCTGCATCGCTCCTTCTTCCCACGGGAATGAGGACGATGCCGCTGGCGTTGGAGGCGATCTGGGGACAGCAGCGGGTGCAGCTCCGCCGGGTGCGCCCCCTCGGACCACCCGCCCCCTAGCATGCTCGTTGACTCCTGTCCGTGCTCGAGGCAAAAGCGGCTCACCTCAAGGCCAGCCTGCCTATCCTCTAGAGCTAGAAGTGGATGAGCTCGCCACTGAATCAGAGAGTGCGGCGTCTGATGCAGACGACTCCCCTGGGCTGCTGCCTTCGGGCCAGCACGCCCAGGCTGAGGCGGACGTGCAGATGTCCGATATGCTTGCCTGGGTCGCTGCTAGCGTGGGGCTGGACTGGAAACCTCCGTCCTCCCCACAGCCATCGTGGCTGGATGATTGGTTCCTGGGAACACCACGCCGCTCACAGCCACGCACAACCCCGGTCCCATTTTTCCCGGAAGAGCATGATGAGCTGACATCTACGTGGAGGACGCCGCTCTCCTCTCGTCATGCCACCCACTCATCCACTCTCGCTACCTTCGACGGCGGAGCGGCCCACGGGTACACGGCAATTCCCCAGGTGAATAGGGCTGTTGCGCTCCACCTGTGCCCCGGAAACCCGACCACCTGACACAACCTGTACTCCCCTCCAAGGCCTGTAGGACGACATCTACACTGACTGCTAAAGCGTACAGCGCTGCTGGGCATGCCGCTTCCGCCCTGCAAGCCATGGCCCTCCTGCAAGTCCACCAGGCCAAGGCGCTTAAAGATCTGCACGTGGGTAGCCCTGATCCCGATGTGCTGCAGGAACTGCACTCAGTGACTGACCTCGCCCTCAGGGCCACGAAGGTCACAGCACAGTCTCTCGGGCAGGCGATGGTCACGCTCGTGGTCCAGGAACATCATCAATGGCTGAACTTGGTCAAACCGACAAGACTCACTTTCTCAATGCCCCTGTCTCCCAGTTCGACCTTTTTGGCGTCACCGTCGAGGACTTTACCTAGCAGTTCTCCGCGGTGAAGAAACAGACGGAGGCAATCTCTCACATCCTGCCCCGCCGCAAGCCTGCCGCCATGGGCCATGCCCTGTCTGCTCGCCGAGGGCATCCCCCTGTGAAGAAACACCAGGCTGCTCCGCCTCAACCTGGGCCCAGCTCTCAGTGTCAAGCGCCCCAAAGAATGCGGACGCCCCCCTGTCGCAAGGACCCCCTCGAGGACTCGGAAGGCTCCCAGGCATTCCTGAGACTGATGACCCAGGGAACAAGACATTAGCTCCGGAGCTGGTAAGCAGACCACTCAGTTCCCTGGTGGAGGGCCGGGAGGAGAATTCTTTGTTGAATTTATTTAATTTGCCACATTCTCAATAACAGAGCTATTTCCTTTGTCTCTGGGTCACCTGGCCCACCAATGCTGTTCTCACGGCACTCTGCTGCCACACCTCAACAGTCCCGGCACGCTGGACGCGGACCCTCAGCCCCACGACTGTTCCCTGGCTCGCCGGTTTGGACACCTCTACCAGCCCTCCTCCTCTGTCCTGAACCCGCCCCCTGCCGGGTGCGCAGAGCAAGGTAAGTGCTTCGAGTCTTTTCTCAGCACCAGAGCCTCGGGACGCATCATCGCCTCCAAGCATCGCAGCATGCCAAATCCCTGCGCGCGGAGATCGCTACCCTTTTACTCAAAGACGCGATAGAGCCTGTCCCTCCAACCGAATTGAAGAAGGGTCTCTACAGCCCTTACTTCATTGTACCCAAGGGGCGGGCGGCTTACGACCGATCTTGGACTTGAGAGTTTTCAACTGGGCTTTGCACAAACTCCCATTCAAAATGCTCACGCAAAAACACATCTTAACTTATGTCCAGCATCTAGATTGGTTTGCCGCGGTAGACCTGAAGGATGCATACTTCCACGTCTCAATATTGCATCGACACCGACCCTTCCTTCGGTTTGCGTTCGAAGGCCAGGCGTATCAGTACAAGGTTCTCCCCTTCGGCATGTCTCTGTCCCCTCGCGTCTTCACCAAAGTCGCAGAGGCAGCCCTTGCCCCGCTCCGAGAAGCCAGCATCTGCATACTCAATTACCTCGACGACTGGCTCATCCTGGCCCACTTCCGAGAGTTATTATACGCTCACAGAGACCAGGTGCTCAGGCACCTCAGCCATTTGGGGCTTCAGGTCAACTGGGAAAAGAGCAAGCTCACCCCGGTTCAGAGCATCACAATGTCGGCACGACTCACCAATGAGCGTGCTCAGTCAGTGTTGAAATGCCTCGCCTCCTTCAGGCTGGGTGCAGCCGTTCCTTTAAAACATTTCCAGAGGCTCCTGAGGCATATGGCATCCTCCGCGGCGGTCGCGCCGCTGGGGTTGATGCATATGAGACCGCTTCAGCACTGGCTTCAGACTCGAGTCAACAGACGAGCATGGCTCCGCGGTACTCACCGTGTGATAGTCACCCCCGCCTGCCGCCGAACACTCAAACCCTGGACAGACCTCTGCTTTCTTCGGGCAGGAGTACCCTTGCAGCAGGTGTCCAGACGCGTCCTGGTCACGATGGACGCCTCCAAATTGGGTTGGGGCGCCATGGAAAGGGGCCCCGCTGCACTGGCATATCAATTGCCTAGAGTTGCTGACTGTTTTCTTTTTCCTGCGGAAGTTTCTCCCATTAGTTCAGGACAAACAAGCCTGTTCCCCTCCTGGGATCTCTCGGTTTCCCTCGCCGGTCTTCAGAGATCCCCCTTCGAGCCGCTAGAATCAGCCGGACTCAGGGCCCTCTCCCTAAAGATGGCCCTGCTGATCGCGCTCTCCTCCATCAAGAGGACCTTCGTTGCTGTGCCCGGTACGTGCCTTACGCACCTACGTGGACCGAACGCATGACTTCAGGCATTCTGAGCAGCTCTTTGTCTGCTTTGGCAGACAGCGGAAAGGGAACGCTGTCTCCAAACAGAGGCTCTCCCACTGGCTGGTGGACACCATCCTGTTGGCCTACCACACCCAGGACGTGCCCCCCCCCCTTGCGTGTCCGAACACACTCAACAAGGAGTGTTGCGTCCTCGTGGGCACTGGCTAGGGGCGCTTCTCTGGCAGACATATGCAGAGCTGCGGGTTGGGCAACACCCAATACCTTTGCAAGGTTTTACAACCTCAGGGTTGAGTCAGTCTAGTCCCGTCTTTTCTCATGTCCGAGCCTGGTGAATCGCTTACGCCCAGCGCCCTTTCCCTCGGCCGAGGTAAAACAGTGCACTTTTCCCTCCAAGGAGATCCCATTCACTCGGCTCCCTGTATGACTCCTCCCTAGCCCTCCCTAGAATAGGAAAATGGGTAAGACCCCCTTCCCACGATGCGGTAAGGGCCCCAGCCATTTGTCTCTATGAGAGAAACCTCCCAGGTTGGCAAACGTCGCCTTGTTCATCTGCTTAGGTAACTAGAAGGATTCCGACGTCTTTCCGGCGTTGGGGAAGGGTACGTGCAGTCTGACACAGCTGGTCGTCCTGGCACATGAAATATCTGCCCACTACTGTGTCAGCAGTACACGTACACAGCTCAACACATGGCGTGATTTGAAGTGGACCCCTAGTGTCGCTTCTTCGACACGACGTTGAAGTGAGCAAGAGAAGTCTGCCAACTTCTCATTGGCCTTTTTTCATGCATCATGCATATTCGGCGCTCAAGAGAGACCCCTAGTGTCGCTTCTTCGACACGACGTCTCGGCCCCTCCATCAGGGAACGGAGGTTACATACGTAACCTAGACGTTTCTTTCTTTAAAACCTTTTATCAACAAAATCTCTTTAAAACACTAGAAAATTTATATTGTTTCAATTGTGTTATTGGATCAAATCTCTCAATACAATGAAATAAAACAATTTAACTGATTATAATAAAATATTTTTTACATGTTTAAAGCATCATTAATACATTTTATGTAATAGCATTAAATGAATATACCCCAAGCCATTAAATTTTTCCTGCAACTACAATTAGAGGTTGCTGCAGTCGGATGGCTACTTGTCATCTTCTCATTTGCTCACCACAAAGGATTGTAAAGCGGCACAAACTGTGGGATCATTGTCTGGTGTGTGCACTCATCTCAATGAGCAACAGACAGGGGTGGAGTGGCCATAGGGAGAACAGAGACTTTTCCTGGTGGGCCAGGTGCGAAACAGGTCGAATGGGCCAGGATAATCAAAAGCGGCCACTAAACGGCACTGTGACATGCCGAAGGGGGCCCGTTCAAAGAGCAGATGATAATCTTACAGGCTTTCTCTCCCTTTTGCAAGGAGGAAGAGCACTTGTTAAATACAATCTCCCCAGAGCACCCAGTACCGCCGCTCCCTATAAACAGACTACGCTAGTCTGCGTTGGGCACCAACTCCCTATGGGGGCACCATCTTACCCAAGGAGGGCACCAGAAAGTCCTCCGGCTGCCCTTACTCGCACGTTATAAGTTATTGAAGGACCCGAAAGCAGTTGCGGAAACACAAATGATCACTTTGTGCTCATATCACGTGAACCCCCCAATTTGACCAGCGTGATTGAGTGCACCAGTCCATTTAGACTAACAGACCAGCTCTTTGCATATTTTAGAGGCGCTCCAAAGGTATGACAGTCTCTAAACTGAGACTATCCCACTGGATCGTAGAAGCAATTGCATTTGCCTACAATTCACAGGGCATGAGGTGCCCAATTGGGGTTAAAGCCCACTCAAGGCGTAGCTTCCTCTTTGGCATGGGTAAAGGGCCTTTCCTGGTTGGACATCTACCTGGCTGAAGGATGGGCCTCCCCTAATAATTTTGCTAGGTGTTATCTGTGAAGGAATAATAATTGTTCACTGGCATTTGGCATGAAGATATGGAATAATTGGCTTAATTCCCCTTAATCAAGTTAGAATCCTGAAAGGCTCTAATTCCTTCCATCTAAATAATTGTTTCCCTGTTGGAAACATCTCTGTTTTACAGATATCCCAAACTGTCAGTAGCCATAAGGTATTGATTCTATTTTGCCATGTGTGAAAGATTATACTATTGGTAATTGTACAGACTACTGGCGCCCCCTAGTGTCTTTTAAAACATTAAGGGTTACATTTTTCATCCTAACCTTACATATGTACTCCACTAATGTTTAGGGTTAGGTTTGGGGGTATAGTTGTAAAACAGAGAAATTCTTTATATCTTTGGAAATACATGTTACAGTTTTCTTGTACTGAGTACAACACCTATTAATGAAGTACATATCATTATGTACACTCTTAAAAATAAAGGCTCCAAGAAGGTTTTTTTTTTTTTGCACTGATGCCATAGAATAATTATTAACCTTAAGTGAAAGATTCTTAAAAAAACCACTTGCGAAGAATGTTTTTATATTTTAAACGATCTTTTCCACAAAAAATAACGTGTTGTGCAATGGGAAGGTTTCATGGATGTTGAAGGTTCTCTATGGAACCATAAAGAACCTTTAATTTTAAGAGTGTAAATCAAACTGTTAGGATACAGGTATTATATGCACATTGTTTTTACATTTATGTTGTAAATTAACTTTATCGTAGTTTTTTTATTTTTATTTGATCAAACTGTAATATATATGATTAAACACAAATGAGTTCAGTTGCTGACAGTTTTGTTCTGCAGGTAAAATGATCAATTATTTGAGGATGTCAGTCATCTGGACTTTTGACTTAAACCTACTGGATATAGCCCAATTTTAACAACATTGTAAATAAAGATTATCTTTCATTTACACCATTACCAGATGTACACTTACTGTATGTTAACATAATAATATTTACATAATATAATATTTAATTAACACATCCTGTGTACATATAATAATCACGTAATTCCAGAATAATCCACAAGTTGCAAACAGACATTTTGACCTTTAAAAAAATAGTTTACTAATGCTTTCTCACATTGAAACATAAAATTATTTAAATTGATGGGTTATGTTGGTAATTGTTATTACTCTGTATAATGAAACAAAGATAAAATTGTATTCTGACCTTCCTTCAGTTCACTATCAACTTTTACAGTCAGAAGAGGATTACACCAAATGATATGTTCCCTTTACAAAAAGCTTCACTACGATGCTGCGCTGCTAAGCGCTATGGGGAACAACTCTAGCTGTGAACCGAGCTGAAATAGTGTGTGTAACACGTCGATGAACATTGACCGGAATTTATAGCCTCGGCTGATGTAATCATTAGATGCACCTGCGGCCAGGCTATAAATGGATACGTCACCAGGTGTCGTCAGAAACTCTTTTTTCAGAACGATTCTGTTTCTGTGTGTTTCACAAACCCTGTCAAAACGTTCTTTCCTCTGTTAGGAGTTAGAATCAGTTAGGCAGTGTGCAGTGAACGTTGTTCTCTTTTCTCTTCTGTTTAGAAAATATTATATATATATATATATATTTCTAAAAAGAAAGAAAAAATAGAGAATGACTGAAAGCCATAAGCGGTGCGTGTTCCCTCTTCTCGCTCTATAGCTGAAGACGACACACATCAGTTTTGCTGTTTGTTTGGGGGTAAGAGCACGCTGCTCTCGCGTTGCAGCAGGGCGGGTGCGAGCACTGCGATTTGCTTTAACAGGCAGAGTGCGTCGTGCTTGCCTCGCTTGCTTCCGGGAGTCAACCCTCACGAAAAAAAAAAAAGATAGTTCACCAAATTAGGGGATAGATTTTATCTTCCAGTCTAAGAAAGGGAACGCCTCATGGGTCCCTTCCCTTCTTTGATAACCTCCATGAAGAGCTTTTTCGCTCATGGAGAACCCCTAAAAAAAAAATATATATATATATTTTCTTCCCGTGTTCACATACCCTCGACGTCATTATATTCGACTATCGTGGGTGCTGAGGCACGGGGTATTCAGTGATGCCGCCGGTCGAAGAGACGCTTGCGGGCTATCTCTCGCCGGGCTCGGCATCGTCACTTAGAAGCCCTCTCTCCCCTCAAAGCCTTGTAGGACAACCTCCACTTTAGTGGGAAGGGTTTATCAAGCAGCAGGTCAGGCTGGTGCTGCTCTGCACACTATGCTGTTTTACAGGCGTACCAGGCTGACCTCCTGGATGACCTGAGTGTGGGTTCTGTGCTTGACGAGCAAGCCTCAGACCCGCCTCGGTCCTGACTGAAGGGAGGCTCAAAAGCAAAGCGTGGTGAGTCGTGCTCCTCCTCCCAGGGATTGGGGACAGTCTCGCCGCCCTCGCCAGCCCCCGAAGCAAGACCTCAGGACTATTAATTCTAGTAAGAGAAAACCCTGACAGTCTTGCGCCTAGATTAGGGGGTAGCTCCCCTCGGGGCGAGGCGCGTGCTTCACTTCACCCCTCCGGTACCCCTCGAAGCCCCTCCATTCCCGCCACCTCTTGGTGTTTCGGGTTGCAGAGGCTTCCGTCAAAATTGGGTGTTTTCGCTGTTCCTGCATTTTATTCAGGACGCGAAACACTTGACAACCCCTCAACAGGAAGTGTTCAAATATAATACCCATCTCAGAGATCCTGGCAGCGTGGAAACTTCTGCCGGACATATTCTTTTCTGTGGGTCTTATAAGGGCGTCAGGATTTAATTCACTCGCCGCTTTTCCGTGTTTCAACGGCGTGTTCTCACTACCGTAAACCGGATTTATTATTTTTTTTTAAAAAAACAACTCAATCTCCTGGTTAAAGGGGCCATGGTATGTGTTTCCCTTCCAGAGAGAGAGTTAGGTTATTACACTAAATACTTCCCGTTTCCCATGGAGGGTGAGGGGTGGCATCTGGCTTAGATCTTAACGACCTGTCAAGACGGTCGTGTCTCAAGCCTAGGAGTGGTGGTGGCGTAGTGGCTAAAGCACAGGGCTATTAATCAGAAGGTTGCAGGTTCTAACCCCACGGCCACCACCATTGTATCCTTGAGTAAGACACTTAACTCCAGGTCGCTCCGGGGGGATTGTCCCTGTAATAATTGCACTGTAAGTCGCTTTGGATAAAAGCGTCTGCCAAATGCGTAAATGTAAACGTAAATGTAAGCCATACAACTTGTTTGGCTGGTCACCATTGATCTTATGATGCACTTCTATACTTCATTTAGAAGTTTTGCCACAACATGGAAAGTTCCTGAGGTTCACTTCCGGAGGCGAAGTCTTCCAGGGTCAGGTTCTTTCACTCAGCCTAGCCCTTTTTACCCGCACATTCACAATGCATGATGTAGCGCTGGCTCCTTGCGACTCCGGGGCATCTGCATTCTGAATTATGTAGGCGACTGGCTGATCCTAAGCGCAGTTCCAGAAACTGGCAGTTCAGCACAGGGACATCGTCTTAGCTCATCTGTTTCTCTGGGGTTGAGGCTCAACGCCAAGAAAAGCGTCCTCTCTCCCACTCAGAACACTGTCTATCGGGGCAACGTATGGAGTTAAATCACAATGCGGGCACAACTGTCTCCCGCTAGGATTGAGTCCATTCAGATCACCCTGAGCAAAGTCAGGCTAGGTCAAGGTTGCACTGTTATCAGTATCAACGATTTCCAGGTCTCAGGGCGACCGCGTCCACGGTGATCCCTCTGGACCTTCTGCTCATGAGACCGTTTTTGTTGTGGCCAAAAGCCAGGGGACTTCTTCAAAGGGCAAAAACCCCTAGGCTAAAAAGGGTTACGCGCCTCAGGCTTCGTTCCCTTTCTATGTGGTTCAGACCCCGGTTTTCTGCCTTGGGTCCCACTCTAGGTGCGTCTTGTTTTCGCAGACTGCTAACGACCAATGCCTCCCTGGCGGGCGGGGTAGCGGCCTTAAGTGGTCGTCCAGCTTAAGGGGATAGGAGGGTCATCAGCTCAGTTGTCACAGTCACTGTCTCGGGTTGATGGCTGTATTTCTGGCCCTGAAATACCTCCTCCTGAGGCTGCCATGTCTTGGTGCGGGTGGACAATACAGCGGTAGCCTCTTACATAAATCATCAAGGAGACCCACGTTCTTGTCAGCTGTATTTCTGACACGTCGGATTCTCCTTAGGGCCCAGGGTAAGTTCCTGTCACTCAGGTCAGTTATATCCCTGGATGCCGTATACGGGAGCAGATTTATGGTCCAGACAGAAAATACCAACGGGGGAGTTAAGAACTCCACCCTAAGGTAGTAGTTGCCCAGAGTTAAGCTAGCAAGGGTTTTTGCCTCTTACTGATAGCACCACGCTGGCCGAACAGGGCTAGGTTCTCGGAGCTAATCTCTTCCCTCGACGGCTTGCCTTGGGCGATTCCGAACAGGAAGGATCTTCTATCTCAGGCACAGGGCAATATTTCATCCCTGCCCCGAATTGTGAAATCTTTCATGTTTGGCCCCTAAGGGTACCAACTGAGGGACACAGGGCTTTCTCCTGAGGTTATCGAGATCTTTTTAAATGCCGGGCTTTTACAACTTGGAACAAGTTTGAGTGAGATCTTAGGGCAGAAGAGGACCTCTTCGCCTCTATGAATAGCGCAATGTCTCCTCTACTTCTCCCTGAAATCACCCAGCCCCCTTGGGTCTGGATGTTAAGACACATACATGACCCAGAATGCGTCTGTATGCATTTCTTTCCACGGTTTCTCTGCTCCCGGGAGTCTTGGCGATGTTCACCAGCAAGGGTCTTGCCTCCTATTAATGGGCTGCGCTGGCCGAACAGGATATGTTTCTCGGAGCTAATTCCTCTCCTCGACGGCTCGCCTTGGGCGATTCCGAAAAGGGAGGACCTTCTCATCCTTGGCCCGAATTGTGAAACCTTTCATGTCTGGCCCCTAAGGGTACCAAATGAGGTTCACAGGGTTTTCTCTTGAGGTTATCGAGACAATTTCAAGTGCTAGGGCTCCCTCCACTTGGAACTGATCTGGGTAGATTTTACAGGGCAGAAGAGGACCTCTTCGCCTCTGTTGATAGCGCAATGTCTCCTCTACTCCTCCCCGAGTCGCCCAGTCCCCCCTCGGGAGGGGCTGATCGTAGTAACGCATACATAGCACAAATGCGCCTGCATGCGTTTCCTTCTACTAAAGTTCTTATTACAGAACCAGCTTACTGCCAGTTTGCTTCAGTTCTGGATTTTCTGTAGAGAGAACTGTCAGCGGGCACTTGCCTCGCCACTGCCAGGTTCTATGTGGCCACTGCGGTTTGCCACAGCTTGGTGGGCGGGGTGCCCTCAAAGAGGCATCCTCATTATTGCCCGGGCCTACGAGGCGCGCGGTCAAGCTTCGCTAGTAGGTTTTAGGGCGCACTCTACCAGAGGGCTCTCGTCCTCTAAAACCTTGGCTAGAGGTCTCCCTCTGCAGCAAGTTTGTGATGCGGCAGGTTGTCCTCTCCGCACACATTCATTAGATTTTTATAGTTTGGATGTTTTGCCACTCCGGGCTCTTATGCCCTTGAGTCAACATCTCAAGCTCATGTCTGGACAAGTTTGTGATGCGGCAGGCTGGTCCTCTCCGCTCACATTCATCAGTTTTTATGACAAGTTTGTGTTGCGATAGGGTTCTCTTCGCACACATTCATCGAACTTTATGGGTTAGATGCTTTGCTACTCCGGACTCTTATGTCCTTGAGTCGACATCTCAGCCCATGCCTAAACAAGTTTGTGATGCGGCAGTTTGTCCTCTCCGCACACATTCATTGGACTTTTTTAGTTTGGATGTTCTGCACTCCGGGCTCTTATGCCCTTGAGTCGACATCTCAGCTCATACCTGAACAAGTTTGTGATGCGGCAGGCTGGTCCTCTCCGCTCACATTCATCAGTTTTTATGACAAGTTTGTGTTGCGATAGGGTTCTCTTCGCACACATTCATCAAACTTTATGGGTTAGATGCTTTGCTACTCCGGGCTCTTATGCCCTTGAGTCGACATCTCAGCTCATGCCTGAACAAGTTTGTGATGCGGCAGGCTGGTCCTCTCCGCACACATTCATCAAAATTGAATGGTTTAGATGTTTATGCTACTCCGGTCTCGTTCCCCGTAGCGCTTAGCAGCGCAGCATCATAGTGAAGCTTTTTGTAAAGGGAACGTCTCGGGTTACATGTGTAACCCTTGTTCCCTGAAAAAAGCGGAACGAGATGCTGCGCTGCTTTGCCGCACTGGGACGTCCCAGGACTGCTCTTCAAAACGAAGTATCTGACGACACCTGGTGACATATCCATTTATAGCCTGGCCGCAGGTGCATCTAATGATTACATCAGCCGAGGCTATAAATTCCGGTCAATGTTCATTGACGTGTTACACACACTATTTCAGCTCGGTTCACAGCTAGACTTTTTCCCCGTAGCGCTTAGCAGCGCAGCATCTCGTTCAGCTTTTTTCAGGGAACAAGGGTTACACATGTAACCCGAGACATTTGTTCCCCTTCTGTCGCTCTCTCCACGTTGTGTCAGAGAAGCGACACTAGGGGTCTCTCTTGAGCGCCGATATTCACCTCTGATCTATGAAAAAAGGCCAATGAGAAGTTGGCAGCCGGTATTTGCATGTCCCGCCCCCGGACATACGGGTATTTAGGCTGCACAAATACAGAAGTTCATTCAGAAAATTTCTTCGGAGCCGATGGTCGTGCATGCAGTCTGCTGCGAGTTACACACCAAGTTCCTGTTTATTCCTCTGACGCTCTGCATGCTGTTGGATTTGACGGCGCATAACAGCGGCTTTCTCCTTCGTACACGGCTGTGCATTCTTGCCCCTGGGCGCTTCGACAGCGCAGACAACTCGAAAGAGTTATTCTAAAAGAGTAATTTCGCTCTAAAGAGCAAAACACAGCGGCGTTGAACGTCCTTCTCATTACGCGTCTTTTTAAAGACGATATTTCCGCCCCTGTGTAGTTTCTGGATGTGGTTGATTTCTCCCCACCTCTGATGGTCATAAAAACTGCCTTGCATTCCTGGGTTGCGATCACACGCAGGCAGCGTTTTTATGAATGGTCTATGTTTTCAGTGCGAGAACATAGCCATGACAGCATTAGCGGTCGTAGGCTTTCTCTTGTAGTGAGAAAGCCGGTTCAGCCGCCCGCACCTCGCCTCCTTCCCACGGGATTGAGGCAGGCGCCGCGGGCGATGAAAACGATCTGGGGACAATGACGGGCTCCGTTTCGCCGGGTGAACCCCCTCGAAACCCCCCACCTCCCTGGCATGCTTGCTTGTTTCCGTCCGAGCTCGGGATGAGCATTCCCTCCAATGGGTTATGTTTTCAGCGTGAGAACATAACCGCGGCAGCGTTGCGATCTCTGCTTTCTCTTGTAGTGAGAGAGAGCCATTTCAGCCGCCCCCCGCGCCTCGCCTCCTTCCTATGGGATTGAGGCAGGCGCCGCGGGCGATGAAAGATGATCTGGGGAGAATAACGGGACGCTTTCGCTGGGTAAATCCCCTTGAAACCTCCCGCCTCCACGGCACGCTTGCCTGCTTCCCCCGAGCTCGGGATTAGTGCGGTCCGCTTAACGGCCTACCGTCCGGTTCCTCGAGCTCCCCGGCATTGGATGATGACATCACCGCTGCATTGGAGAGCGTAACAGCGGCGTCGGATGCGGATAACTCACCTGGGCCGCCACCTTCGGGTCTGCGCCCAGTCTGAGCCTGAGCACGGAGGTCCGCTATGCTTCCCCGGACTTAATTGGTTCAGCGGGCATGTGCGCCGCGCACCCCCCCGGTTCCTTTCCCTGACGTGCATGACGAGCTGAGCAAGCCCAGCTTCCTCGCTCCTCCGCTCTCGCTACCCTCGGTGGTAGAACGGTCCCTGACCGCTCCCCCCTGCACGCCATGGCCCCCTCCTGCAAGTCCACCGGGCCAGGGCACTTCAAATCTGCACTTGGGTAGTCCTGTTCTTGACGTGCTGCAGGAACTGCACTCAAACAGGCGATGACCACCCCCCGTGGTCCAGAAACGCAACGATGGACAGGACCTGGTCACAGTACAGGAGGCAGACAAAGCACGCTTTCTCAAAAAACGCCCCCGTCTCCCAGCTCCGTCCATTCGGCGACAACACTTGACGACTCCGCCCAGCAGTCCTCAGTGGTGAAGAAACAGACGGAGGCTATTTCACACATCTTGCCCTGCCACAAACCTGCCGCCAGGGGCCATGCCCTGTCTGCTCGCCGAGGGCGTCCTCCTGCGGCTTTCAAGAAAGAAAGTGGTGCTGCGCCTCAACTAATGAAGAGAGTGGGCCCAGCTCTCAGCCCCAGCGTCGAGCTCCCCGCAGAAGTTGGACGCCCCTCATCTCACGGACCCCCTCGAGGACCCGGAAGGCTCCCAGGCGCTCCTGAGATGACCGACCCAGAGACCGAGACGATAGGGTCTGCGGGGAGCCTATGCCGTTCTCACAGCACTATGCTTTCAGGCCTCAACAGTCCCGGTTCCTGGATGCGGTGTCCCCGCCTTCAGCCCACGACTGTTCCCCGGCTGGCCGGTTCAGACGAGTACAGAGGACGCCAACATCAGACCTCCTCCTCAGTCACGAACCCGCCCCCTGCCGGGTGCGCGGAGCAAGGTAAGTGCTTTGAGTCTATTCTCAGCACCGGAGCCTCAGGCCACTTCACTGCCTCCCGACACCGCATTACCTGCTCCGCACCGCTGCGAAGCCCCGCCGGGTACGTCCAAAATACTCGTCCCCTTGGTGCCCCTAGCACGGAGCTTAAACGCGTGGCTTTCACTGCCCAGCCCGTCACCGGACCATTCGACTCGGTTAGCAATTCAGTTTGCCAGGCCTCCGCCCCCCTTCGTGGGCGTTCATTTTTCCGCAGTACACGGCGAACATGCCCATTCCCTGCGCGAAGAAATCGCCTCCCTTCTAATCAAGGACACGATAGAGCCTGTCCCTCCAACCGAAACGAAGAAGGGTTTCTACAGCCCTTACTTCGTTGTACCCAAGAAAGGCGGCGGCTTACGACCGATCTTGGACCTACGAGTTTTCAATCGGACCCTGTCCAAACTCCCGTTCAAATTGCTCACCCAGAAACAAATTCTATCTGGCGTCCGGCATCTAGATTGGTTCGCAGCGGTAGACCTGAAGGACGCGTACTTCCATGTCTCAATTCGCCCTCGACACCGCCCCTTCCTAAGGTTCGCGTTCGACGGCCAGGCGTATCAGTACAAAGTCCTCCCCTTCGGCCTGTCTCTGTCCCCTCGTGTCTTCACGAAAGTCGCAGAGGCAGCTCTTGCCCCACTCCGAGAAGCCGGCATACGCATACTCAATTACCTTGACGACTGGCTCATACTGGCCCACTCCCGAGAGTTACTATGCGCACACAGAGACCAGGTGCTCAGCCACCTCAGCCGTTTGGGGTTTCAGGTCAACTGGGAAAAGAGCAAGCTCTCCCGGTCCAGAGCATCTCTTTTCTCGGTCTGGAGTTAGACTCAGTCCCAATGACAGCACGTCTCTCCAACGAGCGTGCTCAGTCAGTGCTGAAATGCCTCGCTTCCTTCAAGCCAGGCGCCATGGTCCCGCTAAAACGTTTCCAACAGCTCCTGGGGCATATGGCATCCTCCAGGCGGCAGCGCGCTGGGGTTGATGCATATGAGACCACTTCAGCACTGGCTCCGGACTCGAGTCCCGAGACGAGCATGGCACAACATAAAAGTTACCTCTGCCTGCCGCCAAACCTTCAAACCCTGGACAGACCTCTGCTTCCTAAGGGCAGGAGTACCCTTGCAGCAGGTGTCCCGACGCGTTCTGGTCACAACCGACGCCTCCAAATTGGGTTGGGGCGCCGTATGCAACAGACTCAAGTCACTGCACACCACTCACATCCCCGGCAACCTCAATGTGATAGCGGACGCGCTGTCAAGACAAAGCTTGCCCGGCGGAGAGTGGAGGCTCCACCCCCAGTCGGTCCAGCTGATTTGGGACCGGTTCGGCAAGGCTCAGGTAGACCTATTTTCCTCCCAAGAAACCTCCCACTGCCCGCTCTGGTATGCCCGGACAGAGGCTCCCCTCGGGGCAGACGCGTTGGCACACAGCTGGCCTGCGGGGCTGCGCAAGTACGCATTCCCCCAGTGAGCCTTCTTGCACAGGTGCTATGCAAGGTCAGGGAGGACGAGGAGCAAGTCATTCTGGTAGCCCCTTACTGGCCTACCCGGACTTGGTTTTCGGACCTCACGCTCCTCACGACAGCCCCTCCCTGGCGAATTCCCCTGAGGAAGGACCTTCTTTCTCAGGGGCCGGGGCACGCTCTGGCACCCGCACCCAGACCTCTGGAACCTCCACGTCTGGCCCTTGGGCCGGGATCGCGGAAGATCTAGCCGGCCTACCACCGACCGCCATAGATACAATCAATCAAGCCAGAGCTCCCTCTACCAGGCATCTCTACGCTCTAAAGTGGCGTCTGTTTGCGGACTGGTGTTCTTCCTGAGCCGAAGACCGCAGAAGTGCGCAGTTAGGTCAGTGCTCGTGTTTCTTCAGGAGAGGCTGGAGAGGAGGCTGTCCCCCTCCACCCTCAAGGTGTATGTCGCCGCTATCATGGCCCACCACTGACTACGGTAGACGGCAAGTCTCTTGGTAAGCACGACTTAATCGTCAGGTTCCTAAAAGGTGCCCGGAGGATAACTCCTCCCGGCCTAACCTGTTCCCCTCCTGGGATCTCTCGGTCGTCCTTACAGGCCTCCAGAGACCCCCCTTCGAGCCGCTTGACTCAGCTGGACTCAGGGCCCTCTCTCTCAAGACTGCCCTGCTGATCGCACTCGCTTCCATCAAGAGGGTCGGGGACCTGCATGCGTTCTCTGTTAGCAACGCATGCATGGAATTCGGTCGGCAGATACTTTCGTGATTCTAAGACCGCGACCGGGCTATGTGCCCAAGGTTCCTACCACGCCCTTCAGGGATCAGGTAGTGAACCTGCAAGCGCTGCCCCGGGAGGAGGCAGACCCAGCCCTTTCACTGCTGTGTCCAGTACGTGCTTTACGTATTTTTCTGGACCGCACACAGAGCACCAAACGCTCTGAGCAGCTCTTTGTCTGCTTTGGGGGACAGCAGAAAGGGAATGCTGTCTCCAAGCAGAGACTCGCCCACTGAGTTGTCGACGCCATTTCCCTGGCTTATCACACCCAGGCCGTGCCCCCCCCCCCCACTTGCGGGTCTGAGCACACTCCACCAGGAGTGTTGCGTCCTCATGGGCACTGGCAAGGGGCACTGCCCTAGCAGACATTTGTAGAGCAGCGGGCTGGGCAACACCTAACACTTTTGCGAGATTCTACAATCTCTGAGTTGAGTCAGTATCGTCCCGTGTTTTCTCAGGTACCGAGCCCGTGAGAACTTCGGTGGCACGCCCACGATCTGACCGGGTGAATCGCTTGCACCTAGGCCCTTCCCCTAACCAGGGAAACAGTGCGCCTTCATTCCCAGGAGATCTCAGGTTTGGGACACTGGTCGATTCCTCCTAGCCCTCGTGGGTCGCAGTTCAGCAGAGGAACTCGCTGACCCAAGCCACTGCTGGTACCGCAAGCTACCCTGTACTGGTATAGGTGCTCCACAGGTAAGGCCTCCTTCGGACTCCCCTGTGTGTAACACCACGGTTCTGTCCCCTCTGGCGAGCTGACTCCGTGTTTCCCTTAGGCAGTCATGGCTGCCTCAGCTGCCGTGCTGTATGTTCCCCCCTCTATGAGGCTGGATCCACCACCGCACCGACTTTTCCACATAGGCCCTAAGCAGGCCTCTGATGGTTTTGCCACTTAAACTTGCCTCCCCTCTCGGGTAGGCGTGGCCTCTGCAGGGTCTTCTCCGCCCTGAATAAGGGCTAAGACCCCCTTCCCTCAATGCGTGTAAGGGCCCGGCCTTAGTTGCTCTATCGCGAGAAACATAGAGAGAAAGAGGCCCGGCCAGGCTTGGCCCGTTCCCAGGTTGGCGGCCAGCACCTTGTTCCCCTCCAGGGTAACGATAAGGAATCCTGATGGCTTAAATGGGGCATTGGGGAAGAGTGCGTGCAGCCTGATACAGTTGGTCGTCCTGCACGTAAGAATACCTGCTCGCTCCTGTATCAGCAGTTCACGCATTACCGCGCTCAGCGCATGGCACTTTTATAAGTGGACCCCTAGTGTCGCTTCTCTGACACAACGTGGAGAGAGCGACAGAAGGAACGTCTAGGTTACGTATGTAACCTCCGTTCCCCGATGGAGGGAACGAGACGTTGTGTCTCCCCTGCCACGTCGCTGAGCCGAGCCACTGTTGTGGCCGGACCATTTCCGGGGAACGGAGGTTACATACGTAACCTAGACGTTATTGATCTCATTCATAAAAACAGCAGGGGGCGCTGTACTATCAGACATTCTTCTGGACCAGCACAGTAGTTGTTATTGTTTACATGATTGGGAAGGTCTATAGTCTCTTTATAACTCCAAACTTTCCTGTCTGTTTTTTAAAGAAATGCTTAAAAAGTGAGTTATGAATGGACAATATATTTTAAAACATGCACCTTTCAAATCTTTCACATTGTAAAAGTAAAACTGATGAAACTGTGGCATAGCCATTAGGCTGGATATCAAGATTTATAGAGAATAAGGACTTAAGTTTTGGTATGTTTCTCACCCAAAGCTATTGTAGTGCGTTAATTGATTTATTTTAGCTTTTGTTTCGAGTTGTTTTTATTTTATTTTGAGTAGCACATAACTTAAGGAAACGTCTCAATTTGCTCTCCATTTAATCTCATTGCTGTCTAGGAGAAACAATTGAGACATTGAGCCATAGGTGACAGAGATCTCCTTTGTGATACTTTCTGTACTATGTGTTTTATTGAGTCGTGGAGTTGATGGACAGATATCCAGCACTGACGTGTAAGACTTTCTTTATTTTGCTGGACACAAACAAAGTTTTTTAGAAGAATATCTGAGCTGTGATTTAAAGTTCAAAATTGTACTCAAAACTCCAGTGGTTAAATCCATGTCTTCAGAAGTGATATGATATGTGTGGGTGAGAAACAGATCAATGTTTAAGTCCTTTTTACTATAAATTCTCCTCCCTGGCCAGTAGGTGGAGAAATGCAGGAAGAATGCGAAAGTGGCGATTTATAGGAAAAAGGACTTAAATATTTATATTTTTGATCACCCACACCTATCATATCACTTCTGAAGACATGGATTTAACCACAGGAGTCATTTGGATTACTTTTATGCTGCATTTATTAGCTTTTTTGAGCTTAAAAGTTTTGGCACCTGTTGACTTGCATTGTATGGACCAATGCTGATCATGACAAATGTCAAACAAGAGGTAGCCAGTTTGCCAGAATTAAAGGTCAGTAAACAGATGCCATGCATTGTATCTACGCTCACCAAATAACTTGTTTTTTAACGTTATGATATTTTCACACTTGGTTTCATTGCTTGGTCTGAACCCGAGGTGGATTCAATTTACAGACAAACAGCTACAAGTAAAAACAAAAAGACATTAGTGTCCCTATCTGTGCACAAATTCAATAAAGAGCTTCTTGATTGTAAATAATGATAATGAAGCATGGTTTGGGACAATGATAAATAAGGAGATTTATTTGAATGTGAATGTCATTCACAATTATGAACACAGTTATAAACACACTGCACAATATTCAATATAAAATCTATTCTGATAGAGCATGTACAGTATCATGTAAAATACTGATGTACTCTTCTACTCAGATTTCACAGAAAAGTGTCATATCTTTATTCATGACCGTTTTAAATCACACACTGGATAGATATTAAATGCACTTTAGATTTGATGTCAGATTATACTGTACATGTATTGCCTAATGTGTACAAATAAGGTACTGTAACAATTTTCATTTTGCACTTCTTAGGGTACTGATGTACTCTTCTACTCAGATTTCACAGAAAAGTGTCATATCTTTATTCATGACCGTTTTAAATCACACACTGGATAGATATTAAATGCACTTTAGATTTGATGTCAGATTATACTGTACATGTATTGCCTAATGTGTACAAATAAGGTACTGTAACAATTTTCATTTTGCACTTCTTAGGGTAATTTAAAACATTAACCTTATCTTGCACTTTTTACTATTGAATTAACTGGTTAAATTGCTAAACTGGAAGAACACATTCTGTGTTTGCAGATTAAACTTGTCATAATAAGTGTATGTTAAGCACAAAATGACTTCAGACAACAAGGAAACATTTTCTCTTCTAAGGAATGCAAAACAGCAGGTTTTGAATGAAAGATTAATCGTGTTACAAACAAGATCACTTTGGACTTATGTCAACATCCTTTAAACTGTTTCTCAAAAATATTACAATTACAACAGTGTTGAGTTGAAGGTAAGTCATGGAAGAATTGAGAAACAAATGTACCTGAACAAGTGTAAGTCAAACTTTAGAGTGTGTGGTAAAGGGTGATTTTAAGGGGAAGATTTTTTCAGCATTAAGAGTGAATGTAATACCTAATCTTACATCCTGTATAAACAAACAATTAAATTAGGGTTTTTGAGGTTTTAGAAAAAGGAGGTAAATAAACTTAAAATTTTCATAAATGCCCAAAATGGACAAACAAATAAAATCATCTAGGTTACTGTTGTAACCTCCATTCCCTGATGGAGGGAATGAGACGTTGTGTCGAGTGAAGCGACACTAGGGGACTTTCTTGAAGGTCTCGTTACCTCTGAACTTGAGAAAAGGCCAATGAGAATTTGGCAGACAGAATGTGCATGTCCCTCCCCCGGACATACGGGTATAAAGGGAGGGAAGCATGCATCTGTTCATTCAGGTTTTGCACTGAGAATTCAAGTTTAAGGTTCGGCCACTGCAGTGGCTCGGTTCAGCGTCTCAGTTCGGACGCCGCCAAAAGGAGGCAGGGGCCTGGTGAACTGAATCACGTAGCTGAGTCGGATGGTCCTGGCCAGCCAGCGTGATGGGTTGGGAAGTGAGAGCCACACATCCAAGCTCCATGCGAGGGGCACTAATGGGAAGATCCCGCGGCTTTGGTACTGAGAGAAGATTCGAAGCACTTACCTCCCTCCACGCGTCTGGCAGGGGGAAGGTTAGTGACTGAGGAGGAGGTCCTGTGTAGGCGTCCTCTAGACTTGTCAGAACCGGCCCGCCGGGAGGCAGCAGTCGTGGGTCCGGAGGCGATGGTCTGCGTCCGGGGTGCCAGTACTGCTGAAGTGTGGCACCGGGCTGCCGTGAGAACGGAATTTGCAGGCCAGATGACCCAGGGAATGAAGAAATTGTTCTTTTGAGAATATGGGTACAGAGCACAGCCCGCTCTGGAACGGTGGCGGGGCATGATGTTGGAAATGGCCTCCATCTGTTTCTTCACCGCCAAGAACTGTTGGACGAAGAGCTGGGAGACGGGGTGTTGAGAAAGCAAGCTGCTGAAGAAGTCTCATATGCATTAACCCGAGCGGTGTGCATATGAGACCCTGAGCTGAGGACGCAATATGCCCCAGGAGCCTCTGAAACAGTTTCAGTGGAACAGCTGTTTTCTGTCTGAACACTGTGACTCTCATTGAAGTCCCCAGATCGCCCCCAGTGCTAACTGACACGGCCTTAAACCCGTAGGTAGAAGCACCGAGGCAGAGAGCCGCTGGGGTGGCTTTTCCCTCTAATGAGGGAAAAGCCGTGTCCGCAACGTTGCCATGGTCACACACTCTCACAGTGAGAACATGACCCATTCACGAGTGCTGTCTCCGCGTGGGCAGCACCCAAGAACGTGAGACAGTGATCATGGCCATGGGAAACGGAGATAACGATCGCAACCACGAATTACACACAGACAGAAAGGCATCTTTAAAAAGACGCTCTCCATCAGTGCCACACTTTTAGAGGAAATATACTTTATTTACAAGAATATATACTCTTTTAGACTGCTGAAGCACCCAGGGGGGTTCTCTGCACTCCCAAAGATCAGAGGCTCCCTAGAGTGACCCCTACTGTCACTACATCAACACAACGTTGAGCGAGTGACAGATAGGGAACCAAATCTGTTGTATACAGATGCAAGGGCATGTAATGGCAGAAGGCTATTTTGCATAAATATAAATAGAGAGCTGTGTATTGCACATATTAATTGCTCAATGGGGCAGTTTTAACTCTTCATGATATGGATAGCTTGAGGCAAAAAACTGTTCTAGGTTCTGGTGCTCAGTGCTCTGTAGCGCTGTCCAGAAGGCAATAGTTCAAAAAGGTAGTGGCCCGGGTGAATGGCATCCAGAGTCATTTTTCAAGCCCTTTTCCCTCATTTTGGAAGTGTACAGTTCTTGAAGGTATGACAGGGGACAACCAATAATCCGCTCAGCAGTCCGAACTGTCCTTTGTAGTCTTCTGATGTCCGATTTGGTAGCTGAACCAAACCAGACAGATACTGAAGTGCAGAGAACAGACTCAGTGACTGCTGAGTATAGATCTGGATTAGCAGCGCCTGTGGCAGGTTGAAATTCCTTTAACTGGCAAAGGAAGTACAACCTCTGCTGGGCCCTTTTCACAATGGAGTCAATGTGGGTCTCCCACTTCAGGTCCTGTGAGATGGTAGTGTCCAGGAACCTGAATGACTCAATTGCTGCCACAGTGTTGTTAATTAATTAAACATGAGTCGTGCCATAAAATATATTTAAGTGCAGGTACTGTAGGCTGCTTTATCAATGTAACATTAAAAATGCTTCATTCTGTTTTGTGTAATTTGTAAAACCTGGTCAGTGTTAGAGAACGGCCAATGTACTTATAAATCAAATTCACGTGGGACATTTAACAAAAGTAAAGTCTGCAATAGTTGTATTGTGAGATTTATCATTGAAGCTCAATAGATATGAAATATCAACACTGCACTGCTGCAGGTTAAGTGTATTTGATCTGTTGTTCAGGAGCTGAGACAATCGGAAGGGAAAAAATAATAATAAGGGACAAATTATTAAGTTGAAATCAGTCCCATTAATGCCAAAAACACGATTTATTGTTTTAATCAGCTGACAGCCATATAATGTAGAAATAAATGCCTTCCCATGAATAAATCTCTGCATGTAGATACACTGAACGCTGTTACTGGAAACACCTGAGCCACTCAGCAGAATGTGGAAGCAGTTGTGCAAGTTAAATAATACTTCAATCTGCCAACTCTGACGTCCACAGCACACAGAGAATGTTTCAGCCCACTGTTTATCATCTAGAAGGGAGGAGCTGTGACATCACTTCAAGTGAAAAGAGAAAGTAAATCTAAACAGGAAGGTCTAATGCTGGATTCTTACAATGTTCTTGCAAGAACGTAATATTAACAGAATTTATTCAGAGACTCACAATTATTAACACTTAATACTGAGTTTAAGGTAAGTTGTGGACTAATTGAGATTGAGTTGTTGAGAGAATTTTTCCTGAACAGTGTACGTCAGACATGAATGTCATTTGAGGGCAGGTAGATGTTTTAAACATTTAGATTGAATGTAATAGTTTTTTAAACACTAGACTAACTTAAGTTTACTACTTAACTAACCAGTGATTGAAGTTGACTGTGTGAAAAAGGCAAAGGTAATATTGTAATATATATATATTTTGTCTTTATAGCATTTGTGTCCTTCAGAGATGAAGATCATTTATATGACTCTACTGATCATCTCTGAAATAACAGATTCAAGATCAGGTAATTTATTTTTTGCATTTCATATAGAGATGTTTACAGTAGTTGGATATGGAAGAGCTGATGTGGGGGAGAACAGAGCTTACACAGGTAAAAGTGAAACAAGGAAGTGTTTTTCAGGAAGTTGTCTCTAGTGCAGGTTTATGAAAAATACATGAAAGAAATGTAGCATAATGAAGGGAAAAATGATAATTATTTAATGTTCTTCTGTTATAAATCTCCAGAACAGATCGACTCAGTCTGATTTAAAAGAATAGTTCACCCACACATGAAATCTCTCTCCATTTACTCATCCTCATGTTGTTCCAAGCCAGTATTTCTTTCATGAAACACAAAAGGAGATGTTAGGTAGCAAGTTTATGCTGCTCTTTTCAATACAATCAACGCATTGAACCTCATTTGGAAGGATGAAGGGCTCAAAAATATTGATTATTTTAAATGCACTTTAACTAAACACATGAAAGCAGAATAAAAGTAATTAAAATAGTGGTTTAATAAATGTCTTATGAAGTGATCATTTGGTTTTGGGTGAGAACAGTCCTTTTTTAATATAAATCTCCACTTTCACTTTCTCCTTCCTGTGTTTTTGGCTATTTGCATTCTCAGTGAATATCGCCACCTACTGGGCTTTGAGAAGCATTTTAGGAAAAAGGACTTAAATATTGATCTGTTTCTCTCCCACACCTATCATATTTCTTCTGAAGACATGAATTTTACCACTGAAGTATGGCTTCAAAGTTGTAGAACTCTTAAATTTTCCATTTTCATTAAAAATCATCATTGGAAATCATAAAATAAAGTTATTAGTCTTGAGGCCCACAGTGAGCAAGCCAAAGGTGACTGTTGTCAGGAACCTGAAACTCCATGAGATGTTGGTTAATGGAGATGAAATGGGGAAAACAAATTAATACATTAAAATGTGCATGTCTGCAATTCTACTAAAGACCTTTTCAGACATGATTAGATTTCTGGACTTCAGGCGCCTTTACGACAAGTTTTGACAATTTTGTCTTTCTCTTCTAACAGAGCAGTATAATGTAGTTGGACCCACTGATCCTGTTCTTGCTGTGGCTGGTGAAGATGTGATTCTGCCCTGTTACATCAAACCCAACAGCAGTGCTGAGGACATGAGAGTGGAGTGGTATAGACTTGATTTACAAGACTCAGTTGTGCATCTCTATCAGGATCATAAAGACAGAAATACAGATCAGATTCAGTCTTACAGTGGGAGAACAAAACTGTTCAAACAAGAACTACAGACAGGAAACACATCACTCAAACTCTCAACAGTTCAAGTCTCTGATGAAGGACTTTATAAGTGTTTCGTTCAGTCTGAATCCTGGTACATTGTTAATGTCAGAGTTGAAGGTGAGCAAACCAGCATTGAGAGTTGTGATACAGTACATGTTTTGTATTTGATGCTGTTCTATAATATTTTTGGTGCTGGTCAGTAACAAATGAACACAAAGAGACTTTGTGTGTTTTTTATCTGTTTTTTTATTTTTTGTTCTTGATCTCTGTAGTTGTAGGAACTCCTCCACTGATCACAATAGATGGGTTTGATCATTCTGGAGGGGTTCATCTACACTGTGAAATCAAAGGCTGGTACCCTGAACCTGAGCTTGTGTGGCTGGACCGTGAAGGAGTCACTTTGAAATCTGAAGCTACAGACACACACAGAGACACAGACGGATTCAGAGTGAAACACACCATCACTGTATATAATAGTGACAGCAAATATCACTGCAGAGTCAAACTGAGACATCACATGCTGGAGACAGAGATTATTACCTCCAGTAAGTACTGAAACTGCTTTTGCATTTATTCAGGATCTGAATTATATTTCTGTTTGTGTTCTGGCTGGAAGTCTATTGTAGACTTACAATCTCATCAGATCATCCCTAAATTAATGTCAATCTTCAAACCATGCTGGTCCAAAGTTATGAAAACATTTTGACAAATCAAATGATTTTTCATTTTACACAACAATAAATGTAATGCTGAAAATACCAAACAGAAACTACTTGTCACAATGTATTGGTGTCTTGAAATCACACTTGGGAGATGTCTTTGCCATCCTGCTTTGAGGAGACATTGGTATTTCGGGTACAGAATCTCTATTGATCAAGAAATATAAATAAATAAATAATGATATTTATACTTTTTGTATATTTTGTATAATTTGGCCTTGAGTTCAGTGGCATCAACAGTAACTTACAGTTTCTGAGTGGGTGGCCCAAGATAAATGATCAATTGCATGAGATCTGTACACTTATTTATTTACAACTTTAACGTTTCGCTAATTGTTTCCATGTTTTAGGACATTTACTCATTTTGAAAGATAAATCAACAATATTCAAGTTTGAGTACATTTGAGCTCTGGAAAGAATTAAGAGACCGCTTCAAATGTTCAGTTTCTCTGTTTTTACTATTTATATTAAGGTGAATGCCACTTCAGCCGCCCCCCGCGTCGCTCCTTCTTCCCATGGGATTGAGGACGACCCGGCTGGCGATGAAGGCGATCCGGCTTCACAACCCTTGTGGTGTATTTGCCGCACATTACCTCCCCCTAGACTGGGCAGGGTGTGGGTCTTCCCCTCCTGAAAGAATAGGAAATTAGAGGACCCCCGGGCGCAGTTCCCTCACCTCCGGCCCCGCCTCAGCCCCGGCACGCCAGAGCTTGTTGTATATTACAACAAATAAACTTCATTGTAATATATGATATTTGGATATTTGGTTATAACATCATTTTATTTAAAAAAAAAAAAAACAGTAATGTAAAGAGGCTGGAGTGTAAAAGTATTAGGAGTTTTGAGAAAAAACTTTATCATCCAAAATTATTTATTTCAGTGTAGATTATTTGCAGTGTAATGCATTACTGAGTAATGAATTACTGTATTTGAATTACTTTTTCATTGGAAAAAAGTAAAGTATGGTATTACTCTTAATTTTTCAGTAATTTAATTAGTTCTGATACTTTGTGTTAAATATTTGACAGACTCTAGAACAATTCTATATAAAACAAAAGTGAAATTAAAATAGAAATTTAACGTCCATCCATCTTCAACCGCTTATCCGAAGTCGGGTCGCGGGGGCAGCTGCCGAGCCACATTAACCAGCTCTGACTGGGGGACCCCGAGGTGTTCCCAGGCCAGTGTGGAGATGTAATCTCTCCACCTAATCCTGGGTCTTCCCCGAGGCCTCCTCCCAGCTGGACGTGCCTGAAACACCTCCCTAGGGAAGCGGCCAGGGGGCATCCTTACCAGATGCCCAAACCACTTCAACTGACTCCTTTCGACGCAAAGGAGCAGCGGCTCTACTCCGAGCTCCCTACGGATGTTGACGCTGTCCCATAAATTCTTTGACCAGTTCATGAATAATTTATTTGACTTTATATGATTTATTTGAAAGAATTAAAAGAACAGTTTAATCTCCATCCTTGTATTTTTCATCTGGTCGAGGTTGATCAGGGTTTTAGAAAGTAATTAGTAGTAATAAGTAATGCAGTTACATTTCAGATAGAGTAATTAGTACAGTGATCTAATTACACTGTAGAAGATGTAATTAGTAGTTAGTAATTCTAAAGGGGGTTCAAGGGAAAAGAGGAGGCGAGAACCGGCTTGACAATATAAATAATATTTTAATGAGGAACTTAAGCAAAAGACACAAAAACACAGATGATGGACATGTCCGTAAACGATCTCTCTCTGTCGCACCACCGTCCGCAGTCGGCCCTTATCCCTCTCGGAGGTTTGATTAGCCTGATAAGGGACCGGGTGTGTAGAATCACAATCCGGCCCCGCCCTCCGCCCTGTCACAGTAATGAATTACTTTTTAGAGTAACTGACTCAACACTGCTTATTTGTGCCATCCTGAGCTGCTTTTGATGCAACAAAATAGTTAAAATGAATAAAATTAATAATAAATAATAAATATAAATTAATAATCAATTCATTATTTTTTGAGTCTTAAGTCTTAAAGCATTTTAACATTATTTAATTCAGCATCTTATGCCAGCTCAATCTATTTTTGATATGTTTTACAGTGTAAATATCTTATACAGTTATAATGAGAGTGGTCTGGTTTTGCTTTTTGAGCTTTTGTTGTTTTGAAAGCTTTGGTGCTGACATTAACTCGCCCGACAGTTCCTGGTTCAAGGCCAGTGAGCTTTTGACTATTGGTGGAACAGGGGCATACAACAATAATTGTGTGGACCCGAATGCTAAATAGGTGGCACCGGCCCACCCAGCCCCACCCGTGGCTCTGCCAGTGATTGAGTCTGGTGTCTTTTAGATTAATTGGTTCATACAGATTTGAAGGATATTCAGTGTTCAATGTCAGCCATATTGCCCATCAGATATTCCTTAAATAATGTATTGTACTCATTTAGTGTATTGATTTAAAACCTGTTAAGTGCTATTATGAGCCTTGGGTTAACATGAACAGTGTTTGGACAACCCCACAGTGGTTGGGGAAAACATAAAAAAAGTTTTTAAAATGTTTATTTTATTTATTAATTTAAATGTACTCAGTATAGCATCCAAGGAATCTAAAGAGAGCAAAATTAAATTTCTTAAAAAATAAATAAAATAAATATTTTAAAAACTTTTCAACCAATATATATAAATATTTTTACTTAAATCAAATTGAATGTTTGACTGGACATAAAGTGCTCAAAGTGCTGAATCACAGTTTTTGTTTTCCAGGTAAAATGTTAAATTCTTTGAGGCTGTTTGTCATCTGGACTTCAGTTGCAGTTGTGTTCAGTGTGATTGCTGTAATATTGATCGCAGCTTTTATTCATAAACACAGAGGTAAAATTATTGTATGTTTCACATATAACATGTAATGAATGTAAGTAGGGGAGATCTTGGCTAGTTGCAGCAGTTTTTACTGCAGTGAATTTATCTACAAGATTTAACCACCTTGACCTTTTTTCAAGTCAATTGTTTTTATTGTCGTTTCATCCATATACAGTATTTATTAAAGTTGCTTTAACACAAGCTTTGAAATAATAAACGGCAGTCATGAAATAAGCCCACAATACAAAAAACATAATTTCTGTGCACAAAGATGTTTTAAATTAAAAATAAATACACATATATGTGTTTTGTGCGTAGTTCTGCACGCAGCTAGTGTCATCTTGCCTCTTTTATATATATATGTGTGTGTGTGTGTTCTGTCTTTGATAATAACTGAAAATAGGTGGAATAACAGAACGCAGCAAGGCGTTTAGTGAACCTGTTGAGAGGTACCCTGAAAAAAGGTCCATCTAACGTTAATGTTGAAGGGAACGTTAGTGTTTCACAAAATGGTAAGTGTAGATATCTAGATGTCAGATAGTTCCCAGCTTGTTAGTGTGGTACTGCAAGGGCCATCCACTACTCATCAGCCTCTACATGAATTCATTAATGTAGATGAAATGCGGCTCAGAGAGGAAGCCAGTCAGGCCCTGGGACTCTTGGGGATAGGAAAGCACAGCAGGTGCAGCAGAATAAGGCCAGATTAGGAAATTAAGTGTACATTAAAATTATTATTACACGGCTCTCTGAAATGTTTGATTCTGAAAACAGGGAAAGAATAAATTTGCTGTTGCTGAAGTTCAAAGAAATAATCGAAGATTAATCAAATATCAAAATAATAATTAGTAGCAGCCCTAATTATATTTGATTTTAAAGCAACTGACAAAAACACTGTCTAACAATACATTAGATTTACAATATGAGAACAGGAGAACGCAAGAGAGTCAATTTGAACTTATTATTAACTTTATATAACTTTATTAAGTTATTCATTCTTTATGAATTTAATTAACATACACTGAATGTAATTATAATGAAGTAGAATTTATATATTTATAATGAAGCAGAATTTATATATTTATAATTAATTAGAATTTATATATTTATAATGAAGAATTTATATATTTATAATGAAGAATTTATAGATTTATAATGAAGTAGAATTGATATATTTATAATGAAGTAGAATTTATATATTTATAATGAAGTAGAATTTATATATTTAAAATGAAGAAGAATTTATAGATTTATAATTAATTAGAATTTATATATTTATAATGTAGAATTTATAGATTTATAATGAAGAATTTATAGATTTATAATTAATTAGAATTTATATATTTATAATGTAGAATTTATATATTTATAATGAAGAAGAATTTATATATTTATAATGAAGCAGAATTTGTATATTTATAATGAAGAAGAATTTATATATTTATAATGAAGTAGAATTTATATATTTATAATGAAGTAAAATGGATCATATTTGATTTCACTGATTTTCAGATGTATAAACTGTCTGATGTCTTCTTGTTTTTTATATTTCCTTCATTAGATTTAAACAGAGAGAAGATGAAAAATCAAGAAGGTGATTTTTATATGACAATTAATTGATTAATCATGAATTCTGAAGTCTGTTGTAATCTACAAAATATTTAATTAACACACACTGAATGTATTTATAATGAAGTAGAATTTATATATTTATAATGAAGTAGAATTTATATATTTATAATTAAGAAGAATTTATTATTTTATAATGAAGTAGAATTTATTATTTTATAATTAAGAAGAATTTATATATTTATAATGAAGAAGAATTTATATATTTATAATGAAGCAGAATTTATATATTTATAATGAAGCAGAATTTATATATTTATAATGAAGTAGAATTTATATATTTATAATGAAGAATAATTTATATAATGAAGTAGAATTTATATATTTATAATGAAGTAGAATTTATATATTTATAATAAAGTAGAATTTATATATTTATAATGAAGTAGAATTTATAGATTTATAATGAAGTAGAATTTATATATTTATAATGAAGTAGAATTTATATATTTATAATAAAGTAGAATTTATATATTTATAATAAAGTAGAATTTATATATTTATAATGAAGTAGAATTTATAGATTTATAATGAAGTAGAATTTATATATTTATAATAAAGTAGAATTTATATATTTATAATGAAGTAGAATTTATAGATTTATAATGAAGTAGAATTTATATATTTATAATAAAGTAGAATTTATATATTTATAATGAAGTAGAATTTATAGATTTATAATGAAGTAGAATTGATTTATTTATAATTAACTAGAATGGATCATATTTAATTTCACTGATTTTCAGATGTATAAAATCTAATATAATCTTGTATGCAATGTATATAATCTTTTATAATTGATTCATTAGATTTAAACGGAGAAATCAAGAAGGTGATTTTTTTATTTTATTTGACTACATTATTAACTTTAAAGTGTTTTTATTCACACAATATTTAATTAAAACAAACTGTGTATCATATAAACACATGACTCAAAATTAAGGGCTTGAAGATGTTGCCATTTGGGTTTTAATTTGTCTTTTATGTTTGAATCTGTTGTTACTTTGTGCAGTGAAACAAAGATGTAATTTAATGTTGTTTTCTCCTTATTCTGAACTTCCTCCAGAACACAGTCTACTTTTACAGAGACAGAAGATCATTATCCCATATGGTGAATTTGTTTTAATGACTCTATATTTAATTATTCATCTCATTATTGATCTGAAGAGGAATTCTGTCATGATCTCTGTTTAACTCCAAACTTTCTGTCTGTATTTAGTGTTAGCACGTTTCAGAAAACATGCAGGTGAGTAAACAGTAAACATGCAGGTGAGTAAACAGTAAACATGCAGGTGAGTAAACAGTAAACATGCAGATGAGTAAACAGTAAACATGCAGGTGAGTAAACAGTAAACGTGCAGATGAGTAAACAGTAAACATGCAGATGAGTAAACAGTAAACGTGCAGATGAGTAAACAGTAAACATGCAGGTGAGTAAACAGTAAACATGCAGGTGAGTAAACAGTAAACGTGCAGATGAGTAAACAGTAAACATGGAGATGAGTAAATAGTAAACATGCAGATGAGTAAACAGTAAACGTGCAGATGAGTAAACAGTAAACATGCAGACGAGTAAACAGTAAACATGCAGGTGAGTAAACAATAAACATGCAGATGAGTAAACAGTAAACATGCAGGTGAGTAAACAATAAACATGCAGATGAGTAAACAGTAAATATGCAGATGAGTAAACAATAAACATGCAGATGAGTAAACAGTAAATATGCAGATGAGTAAACAGTAAACATGCAGATGAGTAAACAATAAACATGCAGGTGAGTAAACAATAAACATGCAGATGAGTAAACAGTAAACATGCAGGTGAGTAAACAATAAACATGCAGATGAGTAAACAGTAAATATGCAGATGAGTAAACAGTAAACATGCAGATGAGTAACTGTAAATACAAACAAAAGAAACTTAAAACAATGTATTTATTCTCACATGTTCAGTTGTGATCTCTCTGATATCTGCAATGTTTTGATTGTTGTGTTCATGTTGCTTTTATTATCCTTTATGTCCGTCACCTGTGTTAAGTTATTCTCTTGTTGTTGTAACTCTTAGTGTTGTTTTGATTTAGTGATTTATCTAATTAATGTCTCCATGAGGTGTTTTATTATTGTTGTTGTTACACATCATTAAAGCAGAATAATCTTTTTAACAGTGACCGTGACTCTGAATCCTTATTCAGCTCATCCACGTCTCACTGTGTCTGATGACGGGAAACAAGTGAGAGACGGAAACACACGATCAACAGAAGTGAACAATAGAGAAAAAGAGCAAAGTGACACGTTTGATGAATATCTTGCCGTCCTGGGAAAGGAAGGATTCTCCTCAGGGTGTTTTTACTTTGAGGTGCAGGTGACGGGGCAAACTGAGTGGGATTTAGGAGTCACCAGAGAATCCATTAACAGGAAGGGAAGGATTAATCTGAATCCTGTGATCGGATACTGGACTGTGCAGCTGAGAGATGGGGAATATTGGGCTTGTGATTCTCAACCTGTCTCTCTTTCTCTGAGTGTGGATCCACAGAGGGTGGGTGTGTTTGTGGATTATGAGGAGGGTCTGGTCTCCTTTTATGATGTGGAGGACAGGTCTCATATCTACTCTTTCACTGGTCAGTATTTCAGTGAGAAACTCTGTCCATTTTTTGGTTTAGGTTATGATTGGAATGAAAACTCTGCACCACTGATCATCTGTAATGATTTCTAATGAGATTAATTTACAGATGAATGTATTTACAACAGCAAAGATGACAAAATAAAATAATTATTCACTCTCAGACATAAATACACAGTTTAAAGTACAAACCTGCCATTGGATTATTTACCCTTATTTTGGTGCCATATGTGTTTGATCAAAACAAAAAGGTAATTTTTCCCCCCTCAGTGGAACAAAAATATAATTGTACATTTAAAGGTACACAAAAGATATTTAGGGTACAATTTTGTACACAAAATGAGTAATACATTTTATCAATCATGATATTTATTGGACATGAATAACAAATCTTTAAAATGCAAAACAAATGAAATACATTAAATAAAGCAAATAAAATGAAATAGAATAAATGTTGAATGTTATAGTAAATATCTTGTATTAACTGAAACTAAGATTAAGTCTAATGCTAAAATCTCAATCAAGACGAAGTAAAATAAACTGTGGAGAGGTCACGAGGTCTGAGAGTGAAGCAGAAAGCCCAAGAGAGAGTTGAGCAGATATTATATTATAATTTATAGCCCAAAACATGCATGTCATATTCCCTTAAACAGATCAGATGTTTTGTCTGGATTCCCCTGATGTTAGTAATTATCTCTTATCACAAAATAATGATTAAAAATGTCCGTTTGTTTCTTCAAGGTGCAACAATAGACCTTACACATATAGAAGAACTGTTATGACCCTGTGGTGTTTTGTGTGTGTAACATTGTAGTTTTCTATCTGTGTTTGTGTGTTGTGAGCTGCTTCCTGATTGGCTGCTATTCAAGTATAGAAGATGATCTGCAAGTATGTTCAGAATTAGCAGCAATAATAAAAGACATTTTGTTGTGGCTTGCTTGTGTTTCACAAATGTGTTCAGTTTCATTGACTATTTCAGTGAACACTTCTGGAGATGCCACTAGGTGGCGACAAATGAGCGTCTTAAGTGTAATGAGCGAGTCATTGAATCATTTTGATGGTCATGACCAAAATCTGGCAAGAGACTTTATAGTATTTAAGCATCATAAGAACAAAGCAGATCTTTAATTTCCGTTCAGTTTTGTGAAATGTTGTGAAATGAGTATCAATAATTTCCATGCCTTCTCCATTCTTAAAAATTGCATGTCAAATCTACTGACTTCATTAGACAAGAACAAAGCAGATCTACTGTATCATTTTCTTACAGTATTCAGAAAGACTGCAGGATTTAATCTCAGGGCATGCACAGAAATCAAACAATGTTACATTTTCTCTTCACAGCTTACAGTTCATTGAGTTGCAGTTGTTTGTATCAGTGATAAATACATGAAGTGTGACAATAAAATATATTTTAATATCATAAGCATTAAAGTCAGAGCACAAATGATGAGGAGACAGATGTTCACCTTAATCACTGTGTATTGATGGTAGGTGAATGGACCACAGATGTAAATTCAGTGATGTACATAAGGATGGTTTTGGAGTCTGAAAACAAGAAATACAATAAAGGCAATGAATAAACTGAATATATACACAATAACAGGCATTCATTGTTACATAAGGAAACCAAAATATTCTTAATTCACTTTAGGGACATTTCTGTGCCAAATATATCGTCCAATAAACAGAAACAAGGTATTTTACAGGATAACATGAGCGATTAGTGGGTGTTAATAACATACAATTGCCATTGTAGCGGCACATATAAACAATCCTAAAACCGCTAAGGAGCTGAGTGGAGGAATAACTTCTGTGACACGTTTATCCTTGAAGCTTGCATGTTGTTTTATTTTGTACAGGTTTCACAGTCAACAAAATATGTGCTCCAGCACTCACCCCCATTCTTCCATGAACACACACCCACACAACAGGTGTTTTAACCCCACTTAATTAATGACACTCCCATTATCGTTTGGTCACGTGACTTTCCCATTACATGGCTCCTACATACCAGCCCCTAATTATTATAAATCAATAATTATATTAAATACACATAGGAGACATTTATAAATACAAGATCTCAAAATACAAAAACATTTTTACGTCAATCAAATGTTTGCACATTTACAATACATCAATTATTCAGTACGGAGTCCTTGTAAAGTCCATAACACAGTGTCAGCACAGAGTGAATTTACAATCAATGTAAAGTGAAAAATATATGGTGTGTCAATGTGATAAGTCAATGTCTGTGTTCTCTTTTAAAGAAAAATGTCAAATATCCACCTCTTGCAGAAGGCAGATTTTTGTCACTGGTCTAATCAAACAGTTTGTCTTGGTCTTAAGTCTCACTTGACGAACAAAGCCTTGATTATCTGGGAATGTCTGAATCACTTTTCCAGTTATCCATGAATTACGTGGTGCTAAGTCATCAACCAAAAGCACGATATCACCTGGAACGAAGTTGCGAGATGGAGCTGACCATTTTTGCCGCTCTTGCAGTTGAGGCAAGTACTCCTTTGTCCATCGTTTCCAGAATAGGTCTGATATATATTGCACCCGTTTCCATCGACGACGAGCATATATATCCTCCTTTTGAAAGACCCCTGGTGGCAATGATGGGGTAGTCTTTAACAGCAGCAAATGATTGGGTGTCAGTGCTTCCAAATCATTGGTGTCAGTAGATTCCTTAGTAATGGGACGTCCATTAATAATGGCTTCAGCTTCACATAGAACTGTATGAAGACCTTCTTCATCAAGGTTTTGTGTTCTTAAGGTGGCATTAAGTACTTTTCTTACAGACCTAATCATTCTTTCCCATATGCCTCCGTGATGTGAACTGGTTGGGGGATTAAAAATCCACTTTATTCCCTTCTGCAGAAGCATGTTGTTGATCTGAGATTGGTTCCAGCATTCAATAGCTTGCCTTAACTCGCGTTCCGCTCCATGAAAATTTGTACCATTGTCAGATTGTATTTCCAAGACTTGTCCACATCTTGCGATAAATCGTCGCAGTGCGTTAATAAAGGAATCAGTATCCAATGATTGTACCACTTCAATATGAATAGCACGAATGGCTAGACATGTGAAGATAACTCCGTATCTCTTCACAATACTTCTCCTGCTCTTAATTTCAAAGGGTCCAAAACAGTCGACTCCGACGTATGTAAATAGAGGTTTATCTGGAGAAACTCTATTCAGTGGTAGGTTTGCCATCTGTTGATGCCCTGGAGCTGCTTGCAAACGCTTGCAGGTCACACACTTGGACAATATCGTCCTTATGGCTCCACTGGCGCCAGGTATCCAGTACCTCTGATGCAACCTTGATAGCATATAGTTTCGACCACCATGACCCACCTCTTGATGTATATGTTTAAGAATGAGGTCTGAGATGTGAAAATCCTTAGCAAGTATAGCGGGATGTTTTGTCTCTTCAGGCATAACTGCCCTACTCAAACGTACCGACTCTTAAAACACCTTCTTCAAGGATGGGATTGAGCTTATAAATGTGACTGTTCTTTTTCACATTTTCTCCCTTTTGCAAGCTTGAGATTTCATCGGAGTATCTTTTTCTTTGGCAGTAACGAATTACCTCCAATTCAGCTTTCTTTAGCTCTATCACAGAAAGCTCACTTTTGACACATTGTGCCTTGATTTTCTCCATTTCCTCTTTCAAATGTTGCGTTTGTTGGTTTTTGTTCATGCCAGATTGTATTAAAGACGTACTCAGTAATTTCCTCTTCTGGCTTAGATTGAGGTGTAATTGCTTAAATCTGAGGATCCAAGCCACTGACTGCTTCAAAAAGGTCCAAGAGGAGAAATACTGGATGAAGTATTTTGTAACATCATATTCTCTTCTATTTGTACAGCGTTGACTGTGACACTTGATTTTATCTCTGGATCATCTAGTGAACATTCCCCCAGGTCAATAGGATTAACTGGCCACTCCTGTTCAGGCAAAAGAAGAAACTGAGGTCCAAACACCCAATTCTTGTTCTTCAGGAATGATTCCACTCTCAACCCTCTAGAAGCTATATCTGCTGGATTAATTGCAGTGTTCACATACCGCCATTGTGATGATCGAGACACCTTTAGGATTTCCGAAACTCTGTTGGCGACAAATGTTTTGTACCTAGAGACTTCGTTTTTGATATATTTAAGTACAGAAGTGCTGTCAGTCCAGAAGACAGAGTCTTGAAAGTCCATGCACAGTTCCAATCTCCACATTGAATCCATTCGACTTGCCAGTGTTGCAGCAGTAAGTTCCATTCGAGGGATAGACACCAACTTCAAAGGAGCTACTCTAGCTTTCCCCATTACAAAGGCGACGTGCGATTGTGAGTCAACATTATGCAAAAGCAGATACTGAAACTACTCCATAACCATCTTCACTTGCGTCGGAAAAGTGGTGTAATTGTGCTGTGCTCACTTCTCCGAAACCCGTTGGTTTGAAGCATCTATCGATTTTGAAGTTTTCCAATTCACGCTAATCCGTCCAACCACTTGATCCACTCCTGAGCATTTGAAGCAGGAATAATTTCGTCCCAGCCTAGTTTCTTCCTGCACAAATCTTGCAAGATCTTTTTGCATACAAAATTACAGGAGACAGGATTCCTAAAGGATCATAGACAGAACTCATGGTAGCCAGGATCCCTCTTTTGGTCAAAGGTCTTTGCTGCAACACAATCTTGAACTTGAAGGCATCAGATTGTATGCACCATTGTACTCCCAGCACTCTTTCCACTGGAAGTAAATCTCGGTCCAAATCCAAATCCTTCACATTGTTTGCTCTTAATTCCTCTGGAATTTTTGCCAGAACATCTCGATTGTTACTTATCCATTTTGTCAGTGAAAAACCTCCTTTCGCACAAATAGCAACAAGGTCGTGATACAGTGAAACAGCCTTTTCATCTGAATTTACTGACAACAGACAGTCATCCACATAAAAACAATGCAAGATTGCTTCAAATACGTCCTTGCTGAAGTCTTTGTTGTCTTCAGCACACCTTCTGAGGGCAAAATTTGCACAACTGGGTGATGAAGTAGCTCCGAAGAGATGCACAACCATGCGGTGCTCGACCATATTTTGAGTAAGGTCACCATCAGGCCACCAAAGAAATCTCAGCATATCTGCATCATTTTTTGGCACCCTCACCTGATGAAACATGGCTTCAATATCTGCTGTGATTACAACTCTTTCCTTCCTGAATCTGGATATCACTCCAATCAATGAACTGGTGAGATCTGGACCCTGTAACAGTTGGGTATTCAAAGATATCCCTCGAAATGTAGCACCACAATCAAATACAACCCGGAGCTTTCCTTTTCGTGGGTGATGGACACCGTGATGGGGCATGTACCATACCTTCCCGTCGCTACGTCCTAAGTCCTCCGTTGGCACTCTCTCTGCATAACCTTTAGAAATAAGGTCTTTCATGAAAACAGAGTATTCAGAATGAAATGAAACATCCTTTTTCAACCTTTTCTTTAGGTTCAGAGCACGCTGTTCCGCAATTGTCCTGTTGTCTGGCATACAAACATTTTTCTTCCTCAAAGGTAAGCCAATAGAATAATGACCATCTACAAGCTTTAATGAGTCTGTTACCATCTCGATGAACTTGTGATCTTCTCTTGAAAACCCAACTTGTTCATTTTTGTTACACTCAGGAAAATCAACCTTGAATTGTTGTTGCCAAAGCTCTCCCAAGTTTGAAACTGAAATCCTGTTAACTGTAACATCAGGATACTCAAAAGCAGACTGGTCACCACTATCTCCTCTTAGTGGACCATTTACGGTCCATCCCAACCTGGTTTTAATTGCATATGGTCCATTATTGACACTGCAGATCACTTGAATTGGCTCCATAACCCTTGGGGCATTGATTCCTATAAGCAATTCAACTTCAGAGTCAATTTCAGGTAGAGTCACATGTTTCAGATGTGGCCATCTCTTTAGATCCTTTTGTCTTGGGATGTTTCCACTATGCACAGGCATGGTATTTTGTGTATAGGCATCAGGCAATTCCCAAAAGTCATCTTTATTCAAACCAGCCACCTCTAATCCAGAAACAACATGGGTAGTTGTAACTTTCTCCTGTCCCATAGTACGCAAGAGAATATTAGTCTTTTTACCTGAAAGACCAAGTCTGTTCATCAGTGCAGGTGTACAAAATACTGCAGTGCTACCTTGATCCAGAAAAGCATAAGTAATCACAATCTTATTTCCTTTTTAGATTTCACTTGTACAGGAACTATGGAAAGTTTACATTCAAATTCACCAGCCCCAATAAATCCACTGGACTCAACAGATTCCAGAGCACTGCCCATTACAGTGTCCATTTGTCTCCTGATGGGTTTTGAATCGGTCTCCTTTTCTCTTGGGTAGATGTGAAGTATACTTGGGTGCCTAAGATTACACACTTTACATGAAAGGCGATTTCTACAATCTCTACTGATGTGCCCTGTGCACATACAGCCAAAACAAACGCCATTCTCTTTTAAGAACGTAATCTTCTCACCATGACTCCTCTTTTCCAATAGAGGGCACAATTCCAGAGCATGTACACGTCTACAAAACAAACAACTCTTGTTGCCGGGTGAAACGATTTCTTTTTTGCAGGTTCCAATTTCTGATTTATTCTCCATTGCTGTAACGGTAGTAGCAAAACTGCTTCTTTTAGATTTACGATAAGACTGAGACTTGCCTTTGTTAAACAATTTATTTCCTGTTAATGCTGGACCATCCTGTATGTCTCCGAAAACTGGATCAGTCATTATTTTTACTTGTCTTTCAACAAAGTTAACAATGTCGCTGAAGGTAGCTCTTTGATTGACAGCTTCCTGCAATTCACAGACTTCAGATCTCCATTTTTCCCTCAATTTGTATGGTAATTTCTTCACTACAGTCAACATATTAGAGGGTGTATCCAACTCATGAAAATACTGAATATCTTCCATGGAGTTACAACAGCTTCTTAGGAACAGACTATAATCCTGTAAAGCTCTGACATCTTCACTTTTGATATTTGCCCATAAGAGAGCCTTTTCCATATAGGTAGATGCAATTATATACTGGTCACCAAAATGCTCTTGTAGTAAACCTTTGGCCCTTAAATACCCACGGTCAGCAGGCATATGCTGGCAACTTTTTATAATCTCTTTTGGGTGACCCCTAGTATACTGTTCAAGAAAGTATAAGCGATCACTAGGGCTTTCAGTTTTACGCTCCACACCACTTTCAAAGGATTTCATGAAGGCATGATATTGCAGAGGGTTTCCATCAAACACTTGAATTTCCCTTTTAGGCAAAGATGACAAACACTGTTGTAGAATCAGTAAAGATGTAATTTCATTTTGTTTATCCATAATATGGAGTACTTGATCAGTATTTCCTGGACCAGCATTCACATAACCACTCAGAATTGTTTTACTTAACTTTGAGATGTTCTGGGAATAAATTGTCTGAGAAACATTCCCCTTGTTTGCCTTGGCACCTGCATTGCCACCATCCTTAGAAGAAACAATTTGTTGCGTCTTGGCTCAAGGAGTAAATGAATTTGCATCAGCGTTGAGTGTCTGTGTTGCCTGTTGTCCTTTATCAAAGTAGGAATTCATTCTATCGGACCGATGAGTCACATCACTTTTAACATAATGCACACTAGAACCTCTAAGCACTTTCACTTTTGCCATAGTTACAGCAATCTCCATTTGCAACTCAAAATCCTCTGTTTCCTTAAGTTCTGTACCTTTTCTTCAATTGCATGTTTTTCCTTCATTAACTTTTGGCGTACCAACAAAGCTGCAATATCAGCCTCTGCCTTAATGCGGGTTGAAGAAGTTATTGATGTAGTTGAACGTCTTGTGGCAGAGCTGTGTTGACTTGATCCTTTACTTCCAACATTAGAAATACTGTCACTTGGGTTTATATCATCTTGATTATGCATGGAAATTTGAGACATATTCTGGTTTTTTGAATAATTCGAAGGGCATTCAACTGTTTTCAACTGTTGTTGCTGGTTATCATCACTTGACTTCTCAATTCCATTTATCCATTGCTTTGTCTCCTTTATAAATGCATCACAGCATTTATAAATGCTTGAGAACCACTCATTTTGTTTGATTTGTTCGTCTGTAGGCAACAATGGGATCACTGAATCATGAAGCTTGACTGTTTCTTTAAAAGTATGCACCAAAGTTTCAAGTTCAAACTGTATAGCTGAAACGTTCTCATTTTTCAGCGTGAGTTCTTTGATGGCTGGTATAGAACATTTAATCACATTTACTTTTCTTTTTCGTTCTTTCTGAAGTTGCTTTTGCTGTGAGTTGAACTTTTCTTTTACACGTGTCCTGTTCAGGTTCAACATCCGCACCCGTTTCAATCTCACTCATGATTGAAGCACGCACACCTCAGCGCGTCTGAATACGGTACATTTAGACGCTTCCCAAAACAACGCATATCATCAGATATGTCTCACAACTCCAATAGATTCGCAAAAGACCAACAGTCTAAACAACGATTCATCAAACACACCAACAGCGCTGCATCAATCGTAAACAAACCGCAAACAGCCAGACCATTTCAAATCATACGCGAACACAAGCAAAGACACGTAAAAACCCAATGTCCTACCAGTTCAACAGCAGCAAACGTATCCGAAGACGTCGGTCCTGTTGCTTTGAACGTCCAATTGTGCGATGATTGTTAGCAGCAAACGTATCCAAAGACGTCTGTCCTGTTGCGTTGAAGGTTCAATGTGCAATAATCCTCATTAAAACAAGCGAGAGCTGGGCAAATCTCCATCAGTCAGCGCTGCGCTTCCTTTCCGTCCAATAAAAGCGCGAGGGCCTCTTCCCTGAATCCAAAGTAGACGCGTTCACGTCCTCAAACAAACAATTTTGTTGACTAACTTGTAGCCAGGGCCGGCGCTACCTACAGGCGAACTAGGCAGTTGCCTAGGGCCTCGGCCTTGGAGGCGGGGCCTCCAAAACATACACATGCTTATCCACCAATCAAGAGCAGCAAAATACTATGCTGTTTGTCCATTGGATATAACAATTGTCATTCACCTGTAGTTAAACCAATTAATATCACCGTTTACATGCAAGTCACTCCCAACCTCTGAATTTATGAATGAAGAGATTGTGGATGAATAAAATCCAACTTTTCCGCAAATGTATCTGATGGCGCCGAAATGAACTCATCCTTCAGGGGCTGCTAAGCGAAAGGCTAAGCAGGCACGCAAAGAAAGTGCAGCTCGTGATTCAGGTATCATCTATTTTTGAGTGATTGTAATGTATTGTAAAAAATAAACTGATTCTAACGATCAGCGTCATTTTGAGATAGATCATTTGACGGTTATTTCCAGTTCAAAAGAGCGCGAGCACCGTTGATGGACTGAATTCGCTTCTGACACTTTGAATCCGAGCGTATGTAGCTACAATGCAGACTTTTGTTAGAAAAAGAAATACATTCTAAATGAACCGTCCGAAAGAGTCTGATTCGCGGAAATGAATCGGACTTCCAGTAACTGTTGGAGAGATAGAGGCGAATTCATGATTAACTGTTGAACTGAATCTTACAAAGGAGTCGATTCTCCTCGATGGAATCGATTACAACCTGTGGAATAGAATCTTGATTCCTAACGCCTCTGAATCAAGGAATCGATTCTTTTAGAATCGATTTCCAGCCCTAGTCAGGAGCTGACTCGCAAAATACTACAGAAAAAGTAAAGTTTGTCAGTCAAAGAGCAAACGCACTATACTAAAGCATTGTTTATTATGTTTTAAAACAGTCTGTATATCTTCTAAAACGCAGATGTTTAGCCTACATTAACTGCTCTAGTCTATCATAATAGACTATAGACCATAATAGACTTCATTTTTTCGTTTTCCAATCATAAATACTGTTGCAATATTTATTGAAAATAAGTATGCAATCTTAAGCATATGAATAAGCACACAATTACAGTTGACGAAATTAACTTGTCTTTTCACTTCCACTAGCAGCTGATTTGTGTATCATAAGGTATTTCTCTAATATGACTATATTTAGTCTATCAAAAACAAAACTGTTCATTATCCCAAATAGTGGGTTAGTGTGTTACCATAAATAAATTACTGAACAAATTACTGCAAAAAAACTTCCTGACTGCTAAAAAAAAAAAATGACTTTTCAGATGATTTTTTTTTGTTTACCTTAATTAAAGTTACATTAATATGCACGTTTAAGTAAAAATATAAAAATACTGATAACAGGTTTTGTATAAATAAAATGGTTGGGAATCATATTTGTTTTCAAGTCTTTTGTATTAAATGATATTTTATTATCAAAGTTCGGGAGGAGCACATTCAGATAATCAACGAGATAAGAGGTATATATACTGCAGACTTACCTCTGTTCATTGACAGTTTATCAGCATCCCTCCACCGCCCCCATCTCCTCACTTTGATTTTTAATAATCTCTTATTGGATGTAAACAACACAATCCAAAATACAATGCAATCCAATGTAATACTGTGTAAATTTGGCCAAAATTCAGAGCCTGGAGCTGTCATGTTCATTGGTGTCTTTTGTCTTCGTGCTTTTATGTTGAAGTTCAGTTTAGTCCCTGTTTCCTGGTTCCTGTTTCCTGTTTGGATTCTGTCATGTTCATTGGTGTCTTTTGTTTTCGTGCTTTTATTGAAGTTCAGTTCAATAAAAGCTGTTTCCTGTTTCCTGTGTGTGTGTTGTTTCCTGTGTGCTGTTTCCTGTTTGGTTTCTGTCATGTTCATTGGTGTCTTTTGTTGTTGTGCTCTTATGTTGAAGTTTAGTTTAGCCCCTGTTTCCTGGTTCCTGTTTGGTTTTTGTAGTCCTTTGTAGTTTGTTATTATGATTGGTGTTCCCTTGATTGTTTCTTCCAGGTGTCCCTCATTCTCTTGTTTGTTCCTTGCTGTATTTAAACCCTGTTTTTTTGTTCAGTCATTGTCAATCGTTGTTGATGTTTGTTCTTTGCCTTTCCACCTGTTCTCCCCTTTCGTGGTCCCTTGACTTCTTCGTGCTTTTTTTTGTTTATTTTTCCCCATCGTGGATGTTTGGTTTGTTCCTGTTCAGTCTGTTTTACTTTAAATAAATACGTGCTGCATTTAGATCCTTGCCCCTCGTCTCCTTCATCTACTCAGCGTAATTAATGGATCTAGCGGTACTTCAGGCGAGCTGTCGCTTGTTGAATCTGAGGCAAGAAAACCGACCGGTGGGGAAACAGGGACTAAACTGAACTTCAACATAAAAGCACGAAGACAAACATGACAGGAGCCCTCCACTGGACAGCATGCCAAATACGCATAATCTTTACTCTATTTACTTTGATGTAAGTGTGAACTCGTGAATTCTGAAAGGTGGAGGGAGGAGGGCATGGAGGGGGCCTCCAACATACATTTTGCCTAGGGCCTCCAAATGTCTAGAACCGGCCCTGCTTGTAGCGGCACATATAAACAATCCTAAAACTGCTAAGGAGCTGAGTGGAGGAATAACTTCTGTGACGCGTTTATCCTTGAAGCTTGCATGTTGTTTTATTTTGTACAGGTTTCACGGTCAACAAAATATGTGCTCCAGCACTCACCCCCATTCTTCCATGAACACACACCCACACAACAGGTGTTTTAACCCCACTTAATTAATGACACTCCCATTATCGTTTGGTCACGTGACTTTTCCCATTACATGGCTCCTACAGCCATGTATGAATAACATCATATCTAACATGAAAAACATTCCAACAAACATGAATCTAATCACTCGTTTGGGGTGATAACAGTTTAACAAATTAACATTGTATCATCAAGACATCATGAATAACCAGTAACAATGATTTGCATATTAATAAAGAATGAATCATCACACTTTAAACATTATTAGCGATCTATTTACTGATAGATTACTGATTACTGTTAACACAAATATGATAAATAGACTTACTTTGAGGTAAATTACTAACATCTGGATGTTACATTCGCATCAATCATCAGAACAAACAGGAATAAACATCTTTTCAGATGCTCACACAGACACAGCCGATAGCAGCTGCTCAACTAACTATAAAGCTCACTGCGGGACTGTTACCATGGCTACAGTTTCAGAATAAAAGTCCATATCAAAGGAGCCTTTATAACAATTCATTATTTTCATCTATTTAATAAAGGAAGTTTTTACAAGATATTTAAAATAGTCCTCTTATATTTATGTGAATTGCTTCAAAATTGTTTAGAATAATTTCCAGACACGGCTGGTCCACAATAATCAAAGTATATTTGATATTTTATTAGTGTTGCCCTTTTAGTGTCACATGGCATCACTCAATCTGGATTGGTGGCATATGATTTGTGGCCAATGTGTATTTTAATAATAACTAGATAGGTACATTTCCTGAAGAAAATGTGAGTGGTGCTTGCCGTGGCAAAACTCGTCAAACAGCATGTTGTAACTTGAAAAGAAAAAAAATTATGGTCATAAATAAATCAGCCCAGAAGTCTGTACGATTTTCTGGTGCAGAAATATGTGATTTTTTACTCGGTTACTAGGGTAAGCCCATGTGGTTGCTATGCAGTTACCAAGGTAATACAATACATGGCTCCTTTCCATCCTGAGTGAAATAAGTCAACCCGGAAGTCTGTAGTGTTTTCTGGTGCAGAGATATGTGATTTGTTACTCGGTTGCTAGGGTAACCCCATCTGGTTGCTAGGCAGTTACCATATTGATACTAATGAAGTGTCCTTGCCATCCTGGTTGAAATAAATCAACCCGGAAGTCTGTACTCTTTTCTGGTGCCGAGATATGTGATTTGTTTCTCGGTTGCTAGGGTAACCCCATCTGGTTGCTAGGCAGTTACCATAGTGATAGTAATCAAGTGTCCTTGCGATCCTGAGTGAAATAAATCAACCCGGAAGTCTGTACTCTTTTCTGGTGCCGAGATATGTGATTTGTTTCTCGGTTGCTAGGGTAACCCCATCTGGTTGCTAGGCAGTTACCATAGTGATAGTAATCAAGTGTCCTTGCGATCCTGAGTGAAATAAATCAACCCGGAAGTCAGTACTATTTTCTGGTGCAGAGATATGTGATTTGTTACTCGGTTGCTAGGGTAACCCCATCTGGTTGCTAGGCAGTTACCATAGTGATAGTAATCAAGTGTCCTTGCCATCCTGATTGAAATAAGTCAACCCAGAAGTATCTACGTTTTTCTGATGCAGAGATATGTGATTTGTTACTCGGTTGCTAGGGTAACCCCATGTGGTTGCTAGGCAGTTACCATATTGATACTAATGAAGTGTCCTTGCCATCCTGGTTGAAATAAATCAACCTGGAAGTCTGTACTCTTTTCTGGTGCCGAGATATGTGATTTGTTTCTCGGTTGCTAGGGTAACCCCATCTGGTTGCTAGGCAGTTACCATAGTGATAGTAATGAAGTGTCCTTGCCATCCTGAGTGAAATAAATCAACCCGGAAGTCAGTACTATTTTCTGGTGCAGAGATATGTGATTTGTTACTCGGTTGCTAGGGTAACCCCATCTGGTTGCTAGGCAGTAATCATAGTGATACTAATCAAGTGTCCTTGCCATCCTGATTGAAATAAGTCAACCCGGAAGTCTCTACGTTTTTCTGATGCAGAGATATGTGATTTGTTACTCGGTTGCTAGGGTAAGCTCATGTGGTTGCTAGGCAGTTACCATAGTGATACTAATGAAGTGTCCTTGCCATCCTGATTGAAATAAGTCAACCCGGAAGTCTCTACGTTTTTCTGATGCAGAGATATGTGATTTGTTACTCGGTTGCTAGGGTAACCCCATCTGGTTGCTAGGCAGTTAACATAGTGATACTTATCAAGTCTCCTTGCCATCCTGATTGAAATAAGTCAACCCGGAAGTCTCTATGTTTTTGTGATGCAGAGATATGTGATTTGTTACTCGGTTGCTAGGGTAAGCCCATCTGGTTGCTAGGCAGATACCATAGTGATACTAATCAAGTGTCCTTGCCATCCTGATTGAAATAAGTCAACCCGGAAGTCTCTACGTTTTTCTGATGCAGAGATATGTGATTTGTTACTCGGTTGCTAGGGTAACCCCATCTGGTTGCTAGGCAGTTAAAATAGTGATACTTATCAAGTCTCCTTGCCATCCTGATTGAAATAAATCAACCCAGAAGTCTCTCTGATTTTCTGGTGCAGAGATATAGTTACTGCTAAACGGTTGCTAGGGTACTCTGTTTAGTTGCTAGGGAGTGGCTTGGCAGCTGCCAATCATGAATCTCCAAAGGCTGCTTGTCAGTATGAATGATATAAACCAACTCCCATGCCTCTGTGACATTCAGAATAGAAGATATCCCTCTATGGATTTTTGTTGTTAAGGTTCTCAACAATGGTTGCTAGGGAGGGGCTAGGAAGTGTTGAGGTGATGCATGATTGGCTGTTTGCTGTCCCGAGTCAAACGAGACCACCCTTGTGTTTCTATGACACTTCTATCCGGAGATATCCCTTTGATCTGTTTCAATAGAAGTCTATGGGACTTGTTGCTAAGGTGCTCTTAATGGTTGCTAGGGCGTGGCTTGATAGCTTCACAATGATCCTGAGAGACCGATTGGTCGTCTGAGTAAAATGAGCCCACCCCTCGTCTCTATGACACTGTGATCCAGAGCTATGTTCAATACAAATCCCTATGCCTTTTCATTTCATGGGCCGTCCTACACCATTATAAGTCAATTGGGGCATTTTTGGGCAGCTCCTGCCCCCCAGGGGTGCAACTTTTACCCCATATTGAGGTATGCTTTTACAGAGCCTGCCAGCCTCTTCAAATGTGGCAAATCACACGTTTCTACGAAATCCTCGCTTGGAGCTGTGACGCGTCAAAGTTTGTCTCAATGTTAAGTCTATGGGATTTTTCGGCCGCTTTTTTGCCCCTGGGGCAAATACCGTACCTCGATCGCTTATAAAAGTCATAGCACACGTGTCCTCAATAGGCCGTTCGATTTGACACCTCATTCGTGGGTCTACGCCAAACGGTGCGGGACGAGTTAGGTGCCGAAGTTTTGTTAAGAGATATAATAAAATAAAAATAACTAGATAGGTACATTTCCTGAAGAAAATGTGAGTGGTGCTTGCCGTGGCAAAACTCGTCAAACAGCATGTTGTAACTTGAAAAGAACAAAAATTATGGTCATAAATAAATCAACCCAGAAGTCTGTACGATTTTCTGGTGCAGAAATATGTGATTTGTTACTCGGTTGCTAGGGTAAGCCCATGTGGTTGCTATGCAGTTACCAAGGTAATACAATACATGGCTCCTTTCCATCCTGAGTGAAATAAGTCAACCCGGAAGTCTGTAGTGTTTTCTGGTGCAGAGATATGTGATTTGTTACTCGGTTGCTAGGGTAACCCCATCTGGTTGCTAGGCAGTTACCATAGTGATACTAATCAAGTCTCCTTGCCATCCTGATTGAAATAAATCAACCCAGAAGTCTCTACGTTTTTCTGATGCAGAGATATGTGATTTGTTACTCGGTTGCTAGGGTAACCCCATCTGGTTGCTAGGCAGTTACCATAGTGATACTAATCAAGTGTCCTTGCCATCCTGATTGAAATAAATCAACCCGGAAGTCTGTACTCTTTCTGGTGCCGAGATATGTGATTTGTTTCTCGGTTGCTAGGGTAACCCCATCTGGTTGCTAGGCAGTTACCATAGTGATAGTAATCAAGTGTCCTTGCCATCCTGAGTGAAATAAATCAACCCGGAAGTCAGTACTATTTTCTGGTGCAGAGATATGTGATTTGTTACTCGGTTGCTAGGGTAACCCCATCTGGTTGCTAGGCAGTTACCATAGTGATACTAATCAAGTGTCCTTGCCATCCTGATTGAAATAAGTCAACCCGGAAGTCTCTACGTTTTTCTGATGCAGAGATATGTGATTTGTTACTCGGTTGCTAGGGTAACCCCATCTGGTTGCTAGGCAGTTACCATAGTGATACTAATGAAGTGTCCTTGCCATCCTGATTGAAATAAGTCAACCCGGAAGTCTGTACGCTTTTCTGATGCAGAGATATGTGATTTGTTACTCGGTTGCTAGGGTAACCCCATCTGGTTGCTAGGCAGTTACCATAGTGATACTAATCAAGTGTCCTTGCCATCCTGATTGAAATAAGTCAACCCGGAAGTCGTACTATGTTTTTGTGATGCAGAGATATGTGATTTGTTACTCGGTTGCTAGGGTAACCCCATCTGGTTGCTAGGCAGTTACCATAGTGATACTAATCAAGTGTCCTTGCCATCCTGATTGAAATAAGTCAACCCGGAAGTCTCTACGCTTTTCTGATGCAGAGATATGTGATTTGTTACTCGGTTGCTAGGGTAACCCCATCTGGTTGCTAGGCAGTTACCATAGTGATACTAATCAAGTCTCCTTGCCATCCTGATTGAAATAAATCAACCCAGAAGTCTCTCTGATTTTCTGGTGCAGAGATATAGTTACTGCTAAACGGTTGCTAGGGTACTCTGTTTAGTTGCTAGGAGTGGCTTGGCAGCTGCCAATCATGAATCTCCAAAGGCTGCTTGTCAGTATGAATGATATAAACCAACTCCCATGCCTCTGTGACATTCAGAATGGAAGATATCCCTCTATGGATTTTGGTTGTTAAGGTGCTCGACAATGGTTGCTAGGGAGGGGCTAGGAAGTGTTGAAGTGATGCATGATTGGCTGTTTGCTGTCCCGAGTCAAACGAGACCACCCTTGTGTTTCTATGACACTTCTATCCGGAGATATCCCTTTGATCTGTTTCAATAGAAGTCTATGGGACTTGTTGCTAAGGTGCTCTTAATGGTTGCTAGGGCGTGGCTTGATAGCTTCACAATGATCCTGAGAGACTGATTGGTCGTCTGAGTAAAATGAGCCCACCCCCTCGTCTCTATGACACTGTGATCCAGAGCTATGTTCAATACAAATCCCTATGCCTTTTCATTTCATGGGCCGTCCTACACCATTATAAGTCAATTGGGGCATTTTTGGGCAGCTCCTGCCCCCAGGGGTGCAACTTTTACCCCATATTGAGGTATGCTCTTACAGAGCCTGCCAGCCTCTTCAAATGTGGCAAATCACACGTTTCTACGAAATCCTCGCTGGAGCTGTGACGCGTCAAAGTTTGTCTCAATGTTAAGTCTATGGGATTTTTCGGCCGCTTTTTTGCCCCTGGGGCAAATACCGCACTCCGATCGCTTATAAAAGTCATAGCACACGTGTCCTCAATAGGCCGTTCGATTTGACACCTCATTCGTGGGTCTACGCCAAACGGTGCGGGACGAGTTAGGTGCCGAAGTTTTGTTACGGAGATAGAATAATAATAAAAAAAGAAAAATAAAAATAAAAATAAGTATGTGAGATTACAATAGTGATGCTTTGCAAGCACCACTAACTAGATAGGTACATTTCCTGAAGAAAATGTGAGTGGTGCTTGCCGTGGCAAAACTCGTCAAACAGCATGTTGTAACTTGAAAAGAACAAAAATTATGGTCATAAATAAATCAACCCAGAAGTCTGTACGATTTTCTGGTGCAGAAATATGTGATTTGTTACTCGGTTGCTAGGGTAAGCCCATGTGGTTGCTATGCAGTTACCAAGGTAATACAATACATGGCTCCTTTCCATCCTGAGTGAAATAAGTCAACCCGGAAGTCTGTAGTGTTTTCTGGTGCAGAGATATGTGATTTGTTACTCGGTTGCTAGGGTAACCCCATCTGGTTGCTAGGCAGTTACCATAGTGATACTAATCAAGTCTCCTTGCCATCCTGATTGAAATAAGTCAACCCGGAAGTCTCTACGTTTTTGTGATGCAGAGATATGTGATTTGTTACTCGGTTGCTAGGGTAACCCCATCTGGTTGCTAGGCAGTTACCATAGTGATACTAATCAAGTGTCCTTGCCATCCTGATTGAAATAAGTCAACCCGGAAGTCTCTACTGTTTTCTGGTGCAGAGATATGTGATTTGTTACTCGGTTGCTAGGGTAACCCCATCTGGTTGCTAGGCAGTTACCATAGTGATACTAATGAAGTGTCCTTGCCATCCTGATTGAAATAAGTCAACCCGGAAGTCTCGTACTGCTTTTTGTGATGCAGAGATATGTGATTTGTTACTCGGTTGCTAGGGTAACCCCATCTGGTTGCTAGGCAGATACCATAGTGATACTAATCAAGTGTCCTTGCCATCCTGATTGAAATAAGTCAACCCGAAGTCTCTACGTTTTCTGATGCAGAGATATGTGATTTGTTACTCGGTTGCTAGGGTAAGCCCCATCTGGTTGCTAGGCAGTTACCATAGTGATACTAATGAAGTGTCCTTGCCATCCTGATTGAAATAAGTCAACCCGGAAGTCTCTATGTTTTTGTGATGCAGAGATATGTGATTTGTTACTCGGTTGCTAGGGTAAGCCCATCTGGTTGCTAGGCAGTTACCATAGTGATACTAATGAAGTGTCCTTGCCATCCTGATTGAAATAAGTCAACCCGGAAGTCTCTACGTTTTTCTGATGCAGAGATATGTGATTTGTTACTCGGTTGCTAGGGTAACCCCATCTGGTTGCTAGGCAGTTACCATAGTGATACTAATCAAGTCTCCTTGCCATCCTGATTGAAATAAATCAACCCAGAAGTCTCTCTGATTTTCTGGTGCAGAGATATAGTTACTGCTAAACGGTTGCTAGGGTACTCTGTGTAGTTGCTAGGGAGTGGCTTGGCAGCTGCCAATCATGAATCTCCAAAGGCTGCTTGTCAGTATGAATGATATAAACCAACTCCCATGCCTCTGTGACATTCAGAATGGAAGATATCCCTCTATGGATTTTGGTTGTTAAGGTGCTCGACAATGGTTGCTAGGGAGGGGCTAGGAAGTGTTGAGGTGATGCATGATTGGCTGTTTGCTGTCCCGAGTCAAACGAGACCACCCTTGTGTTTCTATGACACTTCTATCCGGAGATATCCCTTTGATCTTTTTCAATAGAAGTCTATGGGACTTGTTGCTAAGGTGCTCTTAATGGTTGCTAGGGCGTGGCTTGATAGCTTCACAATGATCCTGAGAGACTGATTGGTCGTCTGAGTAAAATGAGCCCACCCCCTCGTCTCTATGACACTGTGATCCAGAGCTATGTTCAATACAAATCCCTATGCCTTTTCATTTCATGGGCCGTCCTACACCATTATAAGTCAATTGGGGCATTTTTGGGCAGCTCCTGCCCCCAGGGGTGCAACTTTTACCCCATATTGAGGTATGCTCTTACAGAGCCTGCCAGCCTCTTCAAATGTGGCAAATCACACGCTTCTGCTGAAATCCTCGCTCGGAGCTGTGACGCGTCAAAGTTTGTCTCAATGTTAAGTCTATGGGATTTTTCGGCCGCTTTTTTGCCCCTGGGGCAAATACCGCACTCCGATCGCTTATAAAAGTCATAGCACACGTGTCCTCAATAGGCCGTTCGATTTGACACCTCATTCGTGGGTCTACGCCAAACGGTGCGGGACGAGTTAGGTGCCGAAGTTTTGTTAAGAGATATAATAAAAAAAGAAAAATAAAAATAAAAATAATAACTAGATAGGTACATTTCCTGAAGAAAATGTGAGTGGTGCTTGCCGTGGCAAAACTCGTCAAACAGCATGTTATAACTTGAAAAGAACAAAAATTATGGTCATGAATAAATCAACCCAGAAGTCTGTATGATTTTCTGGTGCAGAAATATGTGATTTGTTACTCGGTTGCTAGGGTAAGCCCATGTGGTTGCTATGCAGTTACCAAGGTAATACAATACATGGCTCCTTTCCATCCTGAGTGAAATAAGTCAACCCGGAAGTCTCTACGTTTTTGTGATGCAGAGATATGTTATTTGTTAGTCGGTTGCTAGGGTAACCCCATCTGGTTGCTAGGCAGTTACCATAGTGATACTTATGAAGTCTCCTTGCCATCCTGATTGAAATAAGTCAACCCGAACTCTCTACTGTTATTGTGATTCAGAGATATGTGATTTGCTAGTCGGTTGCTAGGGTAACCCCATCTGGTTGCTAGGCAGTTACCATAGTGATACTAATGAAGTCTCCTTGCCATCCTGATTGAAATAAGTCAACCCGAAGTCTCTATGTTTTTGTGATGCAGAGATATGTGATTTGTTACTCGGTTGCTAGGGTAAGCCCATCTGGTTGCTAGGCAGTTACCATAGTGATACTAATGAAGTCTCCTTGCCATCCTGATTGAAATAAGTCAACCCGGAAGTCACTACTGTTTTCTGGTGCAGAGATATGTGATTTGTTACTCGGTTGCTAGGGTAACCCCATCTGGTTGCTAGGCAGTTACCATATTGATACTAATGAAGTGTCCTTGCCATCCTGGTTGAAATAAATCAACCCGGAAGTCTGTACTCTTTTCTGGTGCCGAGATATGTGATTTGTTTCTCGGTTGCTAGGGTAACCCCATCTGGTTGCTAGGCAGTTACCATAGTGATAGTAATCAAGTGTCCTTGCGATCCTGAGTGAAATAAATCAACCCGAAGTCAGTACTATTTTCTGGTGCAGAGATATGTGATTTGTTACTCGGTTGCTAGGGTAACCCCATCTGGTTGCTAGGCAGTTACCATAGTGATAGTAATCAAGTGTCCTTGCCATCCTGATTGAAATAAGTCAACCCAGAAGTATCTACGCTTTTCTGATGCAGAGATATGTGATTTGTTACTCGGTTGCTAGGGTAAACCCATGTGGTTGCTAGGCAGTTACCATATTGATACTAATGAAGTGTCCTTGCCATCCTGGTTGAAATAAATCAACCTGGAAGTCTGTACTCTTTTCTGGTGCCGAGATATGTGATTTGTTTCTCGGTTGCTAGGGTAACCCCATCTGGTTGCTAGGCAGTTACCATAGTGATAGTAATCAAGTGTCCTTGCCATCCTGAGTGAAATAAATCAACCCGAAGTCAGTACTATTTTCTGGTGCAGAGATATGTGATTTGTTACTCGGTTGCTAGGGTAACCCCATCTGGTTGCTAGGCAGTAATCATAGTGATAGTAATCAAGTGTCCTTGCCATCCTGATTGAAATAAGTCAACCCGAAGTCTCTACGCTTTTCTGATGCAGAGATATGTGATTTGTTACTCGGTTGCTAGGGTAACCCCATCTGGTTGCTAGGCAGTTACCTTAGTGATACTAATGAAGTCTCCTTGCCATCCTGATTGAAATAAATCAACCCAGAAGTTTCTCTGATTTTCTGGTGCAGAGATATAGTTACTGCTAAATGGTTGCTAGGGTACTCTGTTTAGTTGCTAGGAGTGGCTTGGCAGCTGCCAATCATTAATCTCCAAAGGCTGCTTGTCAGTATGAATGATATAAACCAACTCCCATGCCTCTGTGACATTCAGAATGGAAGATATCCTCTATGGATTTTGGTTGCTAAGGTGCTCGACAATGGTTGCTAGGGAGGGGCTAGGAAGTGTTGAGGTGATTCATGATTGGCTGTTTGCTGTCCCGAGTGAAACGAGACCACCCTTGTGTTTCTATGACACTTCTATCCGGAGATATCCCTTTGATGTCTTTCATTAGAAGTCTATGGGACTTGTTGCTAAGGTGCTCTAAATTGTTGCTAGGGCGTGGCTTGATAGATTCAAAATGATCCTGAGATACTGATTGGTCGTCTGAGTAAAATGAGCCCACCCCATTGTCTCTATGACACTGTGATCCAGAGCTATGTTGAATACAAATCCCAATGCCTTTTCATTTCATGGGCCGCCCTACACCATTGTAAGTCAATTGGGGCATTTTTGGGCAGCTCCTGCCCCCAGGGGTGCAACTTTTACCCCATTTTGAGGTATGCTCTTACAGAGCCTGCCAGCCTCTTCAAATGTGGCAAATCACACGCTTTCTGCGAAATCCTCGCTCGGAGCTGTGACGCGTCAAAGTTTGTCGCAATGTTAAGTCTATGGGATTTTTCGGCCGCTTTTTGCCCCTGGGGCAATTACCGCACTCGATCGCTTATAAAAGTCATAGCACACGTGTCCTCAATAGGCCGCTCGATTTGACACCTCATTCGTGGGTCTACGCCAAACGGTGCGGGACGAAGTTAGGTGCCAAGTTTTGTACGGAGATAGAATAATAATAAAAAAGAAAAATAAAAATAAGTATGTGAGATTACAATAGTGATGCTTTGCAAGCACCACTAACTAGATAGGTACATTTCCTGAAGAAAATGTGAGTGGTGCTTGCCGTGGCAAAACTCGTGAAACAGCATGTTATAACTTGAAAAGAGCAAAAATTATGGTCATGAATAAATCAACCCAGAAGTCTGTATGATTTTCTGGTGCAGAAATATGTGATTTGTTACTCGGTTGCTAGGGTAAGCCCATGTGGTTGCTATGCAGTTACCAAGGTAATACAATACATGGCTCCTTTCCATCCTGAGTGAAATAAGTCAACCCGGAAGTCTCTACGTTTTTGTGATGCAGAGATATGTTATTTGTTAGTCGGTTGCTAGGGTAACCCCATCTGGTTGCTAGGCAGTTACCATAGTGATACTTATGAAGTCTCCTTGCCATCCTGATTGAAATAAGTCAACCCGAACTCTCTACGTTATTGTGATTCAGAGATATGTGATTTGCTAGTCGGTTGCTAGGGTAACCCCATCTGGTTGCTAGGCAGTTACCATAGTGATACTAATGAAGTCTCCTTGCCATCCTGATTGAAATAAGTCAACCCGGAAGTCTCTACGTTTTTGTGATGCAGAGATATGTGATTTGTTACTCGGTTGCTAGGGTAACCCCATATGGTTGCTAGGCAGTTACCATAGTGATACTAATGAAGTCTCCTTGCCATCCTGAGTGAAATAAGTCAACCCGGAAGTCACTACTGTTTTCTGGTGCAGAGATATGTGATTTGTTACTCGGTTGCTAGGGTAACCCCATCTGGTTGCTAGGCAGTTACCATATTGATACTAATGAAGTGTCCTTGCCATCCTGGTTGAAATAAATCAACCCGAAGTCTGTACTCTTTTCTGGTGCCGAGATATGTGATTTGTTTCTCGGTTGCTAGGGTAACCCCATCTGGTTGCTAGGCAGTTACCATAGTGATAGTAATCAAGTGTCCTTGCGATCCTGAGTGAAATAAATCAACCCGGAAGTCAGTACTATTTTCTGGTGCAGAGATATGTGATTTGTTACTCGGTTGCTAGGGTAACCCCATCTGGTTGCTAGGCAGTTACCATAGTGATAGTAATCAAGTGTCCTTGCCATCCTGATTGAAATAAGTCAACCCAGAAGTATCTACGCTTTTCTGATGCAGAGATATGTGATTTGTTACTCGGTTGCTAGGGTAACCCCATGTGGTTGCTAGGCAGTTACCATATTGATACTAATGAAGTGTCCTTGCCATCCTGGTTGAAATAAATCAACCTGGAAGTCTGTACTCTTTTCTGGTGCCGAGATATGTGATTTGTTTCTCGGTTGCTAGGGTAACCCCATCTGGTTGCTAGGCAGTTACCATAGTGATAGTAATCAAGTGTCCTTGCCATCCTGAGTGAAATAAATCAACCCGAAGTCAGTACTATTTTCTGGTGCAGAGATATGTGATTTGTTACTCGGTTGCTAGGGTAACCCCATCTGGTTGCTAGGCAGTAATCATAGTGATAGTAATCAAGTGTCCTTGCCATCCTGATTGAAATAAGTCAACCCGAAGTCTCTACGCTTTTCTGATGCAGAGATATGTGATTTGTTACTCGGTTGCTAGGGTAACCCCATCTGGTTGCTAGGCAGTTACCTTAGTGATACTAATGAAGTCTCCTTGCCATCCTGATTGAAATAAATCAACCCAGAAGTTTCTCTGATTTTCTGGTGCAGAGATATAGTTACTGCTAAATGGTTGCTAGGGTACTCTGTTTAGTTGCTAGGGAGTGGCTTGGCAGCTGCCAATCATTAATCTCCAAAGGCTGCTTGTCAGTATGAATGATATAAACCAACTCCCATGCCTCTGTGACATTCAGAATGGAAGATATCCTCTATGGATTTTGGTTGCTAAGGTGCTCGACAATGGTTGCTAGGGAGGGGCTAGGAAGTGTTGAGGTGATTCATGATTGGCTGTTTGCTGCCCCGAGTGAAACGAGACCACCCTTGTGTTTCTATGACACTTCTATCCGGAGATATCCCTTTGATGTCTTTCATTAGAAGTCTATGGGACTTGTTGCTAAGGTGCTCTAAATTGTTGCTAGGGCGTGGCTTGATAGATTCAAAATGATCCTGAGATACTGATTGGTCGTCTGAGTAAAATGAGCCCGCCCCATTGTCTCTATGACACTGTGATCCAGAGCTATGTTGAATACAAATCCCAATGCCATTTCATTTCATGGGCCGTCCTACACCATTGTAAGTCAATTGGGGCATTTTTGGGCAGCTCCTGCCCCCAGGGGTGCAACTTTTACCCCATTTTGAGGTATGCTCTTACAGAGCCTGCCAGCCTCTTCAAATATGGCAAATCACACGTTTCTGCGAAATCCTCGCTCGGAGCTGTGACGCGTCAAAGTTTGTCGCAATGTTAAGTCTATGGGATTTTTCGGCCGCTTTTTTGCCCCTGGGGCAATTACCGCACTCCGATCGCTTATAAAAGTCATAGCACACGTGTCCTCAATAGGCCGTTCGATTTGACACCTCATTCGTGGGTCTACGCCAAACGGTGCGGGACGAGTTAGGTGCCGAAGTTTTGTACGGAGATAGAATAATAATAAAAAAAGAAAAATAAAAAATAAGTATGTGAGATTACAATAGTGATGCTTTGCAAGCACCACTAACTAGATAGGTACATTTCCTGAAGAAAATGTGAGTGGTGCTTGCCGTGGCAAAACTCGTCAAACAGCATGTTGTAACTTGAAAAGAACAAAAATTATGGTCATAAATAAATCAACCCAGAAGTCTGTACGATTTTCTGGTGCAGAAATATGTGATTTGTTACTCGGTTGCTAGGGTAAGCCCATGTGGTTGCTATGCAGTTACCAAGGTAATACAATACATGGCTCCTTTCCATCCTGAGTGAAATAAGTCAACCCGGAAGTCTGTAGTGTTTTCTGGTGCAGAGATATGTGATTTGTTACTCGGTTGCTAGGGTAACCCCATCTGGTTGCTAGGCAGTTACCATATTGATACTAATGAAGTGTCCTTGCCATCCTGGTTGAAATAAATCAACCCGGAAGTCTGTACTCTTTTCTGGTGCCGAGATATGTGATTTGTTTCTCGGTTGCTAGGGTAACCCCATCTGGTTGCTAGGCAGTTACCATAGTGATAGTAATCAAGTGTCCTTGCCATCCTGAGTGAAATAAATCAACCCGGAAGTCTGTACTCTTTTCTGGTGCCGAGATATGTGATTTGTTTCTCGGTTGCTAGGGTAACCCCATCTGGTTGCTAGGCAGTTACCATAGTGATAGTAATCAAGTGTCCTTGCGATCCTGAGTGAAATAAATCAACCCGGAAGTCAGTACTATTTTCTGGTGCAGAGATATGTGATTTGTTACTCGGTTGCTAGGGTAACCCCATCTGGTTGCTAGGCAGTTACCATAGTGATAGTAATCAAGTGTCCTTGCCATCCTGATTGAAATAAGTCAACCCAGAAGTATCTACGCTTTTCTGATGCAGAGATATGTGATTTGTTACTCGGTTGCTAGGGTAACCCCATGTGGTTGCTAGGCAGTTACCATATTGATACTAATGAAGTGTCCTTGCCATCCTGGTTGAAATAAATCAACCTGGAAGTCTGTACTCTTTTCTGGTGCCGAGATATGTGATTTGTTTCTCGGTTGCTAGGGTAACCCCATCTGGTTGCTAGGCAGTTACCATAGTGATAGTAATGAAGTGTCCTTGCCATCCTGAGTGAAATAAATCAACCCGAAGTCAGTACTATTTTCTGGTGCAGAGATATGTGATTTGTTACTCGGTTGCTAGGGTAACCCCATCTGGTTGCTAGGCAGTAATCATAGTGATACTAATCAAGTGTCCTTGCCATCCTGATTGAAATAAGTCAACCCGGAAGTCTCTACGTTTTTCTGATGCAGAGATATGTGATTTGTTACTCGGTTGCTAGGGTAAGCCCATGTGGTTGCTAGGCAGTTACCATAGTGATACTAATGAAGTGTCCTTGCCATCCTGATTGAAATAAGTCAACCCGGAAGTCTCTACGCTTTTCTGATGCAGAGATATGTGATTTGTTACTCGGTTGCTAGGGTAACCCCATCTGGTTGCTAGGCAGTTACCATAGTGATACTAATCAAGTCTCCTTGCCATCCTGATTGAAATAAGTCAACCCGAAGTCTCTATGTTTTTGTGATGCAGAGATATGTGATTTGTTACTCGGTTGCTAGGGTAAGCCCATCTGGTTGCTAGGCAGTTACCATAGTGATACTAATGAAGTGTCCTTGCCATCCTGATTGAAATAAGTCAACCCGGAAGTCTCTACGCTTTTCTGATGCAGAGATATGTGATTTGTTACTCGGTTGCTAGGGTAACCCCATCTGGTTGCTAGGCAGTTAACATAGTGATACTAATCAAGTCTCCTTGCCATCCTGATTGAAATAAATCAACCCAGAAGTCTCTCTGATTTTCTGGTGCAGAGATATAGTTACTGCTAAACGGTTGCTAGGGTACTCTGTTTAGTTGCTAGGGAGTGGCTTGGCAGCTGCCAATCATGAATCTCCAAAGGCTGCTTGTCAGTATGAATGATATAAACCAACTCCCATGCCTCTGTGACATTCAGAATGGAAGATATCCCTCTATGGATTTTGGTTGTTAAGGTGCTCGACAATGGTTGCTAGGGAGGGGCTAGGAAGTGTTGAGGTGATGCATGATTGGCTGTTTGCTGTCCCGAGTCAAACGAGACCACCCTTGTGTTTCTATGACACTTCTATCCGGAGATATCCCTTTGATCTGTTTCAATAGAAGTCTATGGGACTTGTTGCTAAGGTGCTCTTAATGGTTGCTAGGGCGTGGCTTGATAGCTTCACAATGATCCTGAGAGACTGATTGGTTGTCTGAGTAAAATGAGCCCACCCCTCGTCTCTATGACACTGTGATCCAGAGCTATGTTCAATACAAATCCCTATGCCTTTTCATTTCATGGGCCGTCCTACACCATTATAAGTCAATTGGGGCATTTTTGGGCAGCTCCTGCCCCCAGGGGTGCAACTTTTACCCCATATTGAGGTATGCTCTTACAGAGCCTGCCAGCCTCTTCAAATGTGGCAAATCACACGTTTCTACGAAATCCTCGCTTGGAGCTGTGACGCGTCAAAGTTTGTCTCAATGTTAAGTCTATGGGATTTTTCGGCCGCTTTTTTGCCCCTGGGGCAAATACCGTACCCCCGATCGCTTATAAAAGTCATAGCACACGTGTCCTCAATAGGCCGTTCGATTTGATACCTCATTCGTGGGTCTACGCCAAACGGTGCGGGACGAGTTAGGTGCCGAAGTTTTGTTAAGAGATATAATAAAAATAAAAATAAAAATAAAAATAAAGATAGGTACATTTCCTGAAGAAAATGTGAGTGGTGCTTGCCGTGGCAAAACTCGTGAAACAGCATGTTATAACTTGAAAAGAGCAAAAATTATGGTCATGAATAAATCAACCCAGAAGTCTGTATGATTTTCTGGTGCAGAAATATGTGATTTGTTACTCGGTTGCTAGGGTAAGCCCATGTGGTTGCTATGCAGTTACCAAGGTAATACAATACATGGCTCCTTTCCATCCTGAGTGAAATAAGTCAACCCGGAAGTCTCTACGTTTTTGTGATGCAGAGATATGTTATTTGTTAGTCGGTTGCTAGGGTAACCCCATCTGGTTGCTAGGCAGTTACCATAGTGATACTTATGAAGTCTCCTTGCCATCCTGATTGAAATAAGTCAACCCGAACTCTCACGCTATTGTGATTAGAGATATGTGATTTGCTAGTCGGTTGCTAGGGTAACCCCATCTGGTTGCTAGGCAGTTACCATAGTGATACTAATGAAGTCTCCTTGCCATCCTGATTGAAATAAGTCAACCCGAAGTCTCTACGTTTTGTGATGCAGAGATATGTGATTTGTTACTCGGTTGCTAGGGTAACCCCATCTGGTTGCTAGGCAGTTACCATATTGATACTAATGAAGTGTCCTTGCCATCCTGGTTGAAATAAATCAACCCGGAAGTCTGTACTCTTTTCTGGTGCCGAGATATGTGATTTGTTTCTCGGTTGCTAGGGTAACCCCATCTGGTTGCTAGGCAGTTACCATAGTGATAGTAATCAAGTGTCCTTGCCATCCTGAGTGAAATAAATCAACCCGAAGTCAGTACTATTTTCTGGTGCAGAGATATGTGATTTGTTACTCGGTTGCTAGGGTAACCCCATCTGGTTGCTAGGCAGTTACCATAGTGATAGTAATCAAGTGTCCTTGCCATCCTGATTGAAATAAGTCAACCCAGAAGTCTCTACGTTTTTCTGATGCAGAGATATGTGATTTGTTACTCGGTTGCTAGGGTAACCCCATCTGGTTGCTAGGCAGTTACCATAGTGATACTAATGAAGTGTCCTTGCCATCCTGATTGAAATAAATCAACCTGGAAGTCTGTACTCTTTTCTGGTGCGAGATATGTGATTTGTTTCTCGGTTGCTAGGGTAACCCCATCTGGTTGCTAGGCAGTTACCATAGTGATAGTAATCAAGTGTCCTTGCCATCCTGAGTGAAATAAATCAACCCGGAAGTCAGTACTATTTTCTGGTGCAGAGATATGTGATTTGTTACTCGGTTGCTAGGGTAACCCCATCTGGTTGCTAGGCAGTAATCATAGTGATAGTAATCAAGTGTCCTTGCCATCCTGATTGAAATAAGTCAACCCGGAAGTCTCTACGTTTTTCTGATGCAGAGATATGTGATTTGTTACTCGGTTGCTAGGGTAACCCCATCTGGTTGCTAGGCAGTTACCTTAGTGATACTAATGAAGTCTCCTTGCCATCCTGATTGAAATAAATCAACCCAGAAGTTTCTCTGATTTTCTGGTGCAGAGATATAGTTACTGCTAAATGGTTGCTAGGGTACTCTGTTTAGTTGCTAGGGAGTGGCTTGGCAGCTGCCAATCATTAATCTCCAAAGGCTGCTTGTCAGTATGAATGATATAAACCAACTCCCATGCCTCTGTGACATTCAGAATGGAAGATATCCTCTATGGATTTTGGTTGCTAAGGTGCTCGACAATGGTTGCTAGGGAGGGGCTAGGAAGTGTTGAGGTGATTCATGATTGGCTGTTTGCTGTCCCGAGTGAAACGAGACCACCCTTGTGTTTCTATGACACTTCTATCCGGAGATATCCCTTTGATGTCTTTCATTAGAAGTCTATGGGACTTGTTGCTAAGGTGCTCTAAATTGTTGCTAGGGCGTGGCTTGATAGATTCAAAATGATCCTGAGATACTGATTGGTCGTCTGAGTAAAATGAGCCCGCCCCATTGTCTCTATGACACTGTGATCCAGAGCTATGTTGAATACAAATCCCAATGCCATTTCATTTCATGGGCCGTCCTACACCATTGTAAGTCAATTGGGGCATTTTTGGGCAGCTCCTGCCCCCAGGGGTGCAACTTTTACCCCATTTTGAGGTATGCTCTTACAGAGCCTGCCAGCCTCTTCAAATATGGCAAATCACACGTTTCTGCGAAATCCTCGCTCGGAGCTGTGACGCGTCAAAGTTTGTCGCAATGTTAAGTCTATGGGATTTTTCGGCCGCTTTTTTGCCCCTGGGGCAATTACCGTACCCCCGATCGCTTATAAAAGTCATAGCACACGTGTCCTCAATAGGCCGTTCGATTTGACACCTCATTCGTGGGTCTACGCCAAACGGTGCGGGACGAGTTAGGTGCCGAAGTTTTGTACGGAGATAGAATAATAATAAAAAAAAGAAAAATAAAAATAAAAACTAGATAGGTACATTTCCTGAAGAAAATGTGAGTGGTGCTTGCCGTGGCAAAACTCGTCAAACAGCATGTTGTAACTTGAAAAGAACAAAAATTATGGTCATAAATAAATCAACCCAGAAGTCTGTATGATTTTCTGGTGCAGAAATATGTGATTTGTTACTAGGTTGCTAGGGTAAGCCCATGTGGTTGCTATGCAGTTACCAAGGTAATACAATACATGGCTCCTTTCCATCCTGAGTGAAATAAGTCAACCCAGAAGTCTGTACTGTTTTCTGGTGCAGAGATATGTGATTTGTTACTCGGTTGCTAGGGTAACCCCATCTGGTTGCTAGGCAGTTACCATAGTGATACTTATCAAGTCTCCTTGCCATCCTGATTGAAATAAGTCAACCCGGAAGTCTCTACGTTGTTCTGATGCAGAGATATGTGATTTGTTACTCGGTTGCTAGGGTAACCCCATCTGGTTGCTAGGCAGTTACCATAGTGATACTAATCAAGTCTCCTTGCCATCCTGATTGAAATAAATCAACCCAGAAGTCTCTACGTTTTTCTGATGCAGAGATATGTGATTTGTTACTCGGTTGCTAGGGTAACCCCATATGGTTGCTAGGCAGTTACCATAGTGATACTAATGAAGTCTCCTTGCCATCCTGAGTGAAATAAGTCAACCCAGAAGTCACTACTGTTTTCTGGTGCAGAGATATGTGATTTGTTACTCGGTTGCTAGGGTAACCCCATCTGGTTGCTAGGCAGTTACCATATTGATACTAATGAAGTGTCCTTGCCATCCTGGTTGAAATAAATCAACCCGGAAGTCTGTACTCTTTTCTGGTGCCGAGATATGTGATTTGTTTCTCGGTTGCTAGGGTAACCCCATCTGGTTGCTAGGCAGTTACCATAGTGATAGTAATCAAGTGTCCTTGCGATCCTGAGTGAAATAAATCAACCCGGAAGTCAGTACTATTTTCTGGTGCAGAGATATGTGATTTGTTACTCGGTTGCTAGGGTAACCCCATCTGGTTGCTAGGCAGTTACCATAGTGATAGTAATCAAGTGTCCTTGCCATCCTGATTGAAATAAGTCAACCCAGAAGTCTCTACGTTTTTCTGATGCAGAGATATGTGATTTGTTACTCGGTTGCTAGGGTAACCCCATGTGGTTGCTAGGCAGTTACCATATTGATACTAATGAAGTGTCCTTGCCATCCTGGTTGAAATAAATCAACCTGGAAGTCTGTACTCTTTTCTGGTGCCGAGATATGTGATTTGTTTCTCGGTTGCTAGGGTAACCCCATCTGGTTGCTAGGCAGTTACCATAGTGATAGTAATCAAGTGTCCTTGCCATCCTGAGTGAAATAAATCAACCCGAAGTCAGTACTATTTTCTGGTGCAGAGATATGTGATTTGTTACTCGGTTGCTAGGGTAACCCCATCTGGTTGCTAGGCAGTAATCATAGTGATAGTAATCAAGTGTCCTTGCCATCCTGATTGAAATAAGTCAACCCGGAAGTCTCTACGCTTTTCTGATGCAGAGATATGTGATTTGTTACTCGGTTGCTAGGGTAACCCCATCTGGTTGCTAGGCAGTTACCTTAGTGATACTAATGAAGTGTCCTTGCCATCCTGATTGAAATAAATCAACCCAGAAGTTTCTCTGATTTTCTGGTGCAGAGATATAGTTACTGCTAAAGGGTTGCTAGGGTACTCTGTTTAGTTGCTAGGGAGTGGCTTGGCAGCTGCCAATCATTAATCTCCAAAGGCTGCTTGTCAGTATGAATGATATAAACCAACTCCCATGCCTCTGTGACATTCAGAATGGAAGATATCCTCTATGGATTTTGGTTGCTAAGGTGCTCGACAATGGTTGCTAGGGAGGGGCTAGGAAGTGTTGAGGTGATTCATGATTGGCTGTTTGCTGTCCCGAGTGAAACGAGACCACCCTTGTGTTTCTATGACACTTCTATCCGGAGATATCCCTTTGATGTCTTTCATTAGAAGTCTATGGGACTTGTTGCTAAGGTGCTCTAAATTGTTGCTAGGGCGTGGCTTGATAGATTCAAAATGATCCTGAGATACTGATTGGTCGTCTGAGTAAAATGAGCCCGCCCCATTGTCTCTATGACACTGTGATCCAGAGCTATGTTGAATACAAATCCCAATGCCATTTCATTTCATGGGCCGTCCTACACCATTGTAAGTCAATTGGGGCATTTTTGGGCAGCTCCTGCCCCCAGGGGTGCAACTTTTACCCCATTTTGAGGTATGCTCTTACAGAGCCTGCCAGCCTCTTCAAATATGGCAAATCACACGTTTCTGCGAAATCCTCGCTCGGAGCTGTGACGCGTCAAAGTTTGTCGCAATGTTAAGTCTATGGGATTTTTCGGCCGCTTTTTTGCCCCTGGGGCAATTACCGTACTCCGATCGCTTATAAAAGTCATAGCACACGTGTCCTCAATAGGCCGTTCGATTTGACACCTCATTCGTGGGTCTACGCCAAACGGTGCGGGACGAGTTAGGTGCCGAAGTTTTGTACGGAGATAGAATAATAATAAAAAGAAAAATAAAAATAAGTATGTGAGATTACAATAGTGATGCTTTGCAAGCACCACTAATAAGTATGTGAGATTACAATAGTGATGCTTTGCAAGCACCACTAACTAGATAGGTACATTTCCTGAAGAAAATGTGAGTGGTGCTTGCCGTGGCAAAACTCGTGAAACAGCATGTTATAACTTGAAAAGAGCAAAAATTATGGTCATGAATAAATCAACCCAGAAGTCTGTATGATTTTCTGGTGCAGAAATATGTGATTTGTTACTCGGTTGCTAGGGTAAGCCCATGTGGTTGCTATGCAGTTACCAAGGTAATACAATACATGGCTCCTTTCCATCCTGAGTGAAATAAGTCAACCCGGAAGTCTCTACGCTTTTGTGATGCAGAGATATGTTATTTGTTAGTCGGTTGCTAGGGTAACCCCATCTGGTTGCTAGGCAGTTACCATAGTGATACTTATGAAGTCTCCTTGCCATCCTGATTGAAATAAGTCAACCCGGAACTCTCTACGTTATTGTGATTCAGAGATATGTGATTTGCTAGTCGGTTGCTAGGGTAACCCCATCTGGTTGCTAGGCAGTTACCATAGTGATACTAATGAAGTCTCCTTGCCATCCTGATTGAAATAAGTCAACCCGAAGTCTCTACGTTTTTGTGATGCAGAGATATGTGATTTGTTACTCGGTTGCTAGGGTAACCCCATATGGTTGCTAGGCAGTTACCATAGTGATACTAATGAAGTCTCCTTGCCATCCTGAGTGAAATAAGTCAACCCGGAAGTCACTACTGTTTTCTGGTGCAGAGATATGTGATTTGTTACTCGGTTGCTAGGGTAACCCCATCTGGTTGCTAGGCAGTTACCATATTGATACTAATGAAGTGTCCTTGCCATCCTGGTTGAAATAAATCAACCCGGAAGTCTGTACTCTTTTCTGGTGCCGAGATATGTGATTTGTTTCTCGGTTGCTAGGGTAACCCCATCTGGTTGCTAGGCAGTTACCATAGTGATAGTAATCAAGTGTCCTTGCGATCCTGAGTGAAATAAATCAACCCGGAAGTCAGTACTATTTTCTGGTGCAGAGATATGTGATTTGTTACTCGGTTGCTAGGGTAACCCCATCTGGTTGCTAGGCAGTTACCATAGTGATAGTAATCAAGTGTCCTTGCCATCCTGATTGAAATAAGTCAACCCAGAAGTATCTACGTTTTTCTGATGCAGAGATATGTGATTTGTTACTCGGTTGCTAGGGTAACCCCATGTGGTTGCTAGGCAGTTACCATATTGATACTAATGAAGTGTCCTTGCCATCCTGGTTGAAATAAATCAACCTGGAAGTCTGTACTCTTTTCTGGTGCCGAGATATGTGATTTGTTTCTCGGTTGCTAGGGTAACCCCATCTGGTTGCTAGGCAGTTACCATAGTGATAGTAATCAAGTGTCCTTGCCATCCTGAGTGAAATAAATCAACCCGGAAGTCAGTACTATTTTCTGGTGCAGAGATATGTGATTTGTTACTCGGTTGCTAGGGTAACCCCATCTGGTTGCTAGGCAGTAATCATAGTGATAGTAATCAAGTGTCCTTGCCATCCTGATTGAAATAAGTCAACCCGGAAGTCTCTACGTTTTTCTGATGCAGAGATATGTGATTTGTTACTCGGTTGCTAGGGTAACCCCATCTGGTTGCTAGGCAGTTACCTTAGTGATACTAATGAAGTCTCCTTGCCATCCTGATTGAAATAAATCAACCCAGAAGTTTCTCTGATTTTCTGGTGCAGAGATATAGTTACTGCTAAATGGTTGCTAGGGTACTCTGTTTAGTTGCTAGGGAGTGGCTTGGCAGCTGCCAATCATTAATCTCCAAAGGCTGCTTGTCAGTATGAATGATATAAACCAACTCCCATGCCTCTGTGACATTCAGAATGGAAGATATCCTCTATGGATTTTGGTTGCTAAGGTGCTCGACAATGGTTGCTAGGGAGGGGCTAGGAAGTGTTGAGGTGATTCATGATTGGCTGTTTGCTGCCCCGAGTGAAACGAGACCACCCTTGTGTTTCTATGACACTTCTATCCGGAGATATCCCTTTGATGTCTTTCATTAGAAGTCTATGGGACTTGTTGCTAAGGTGCTCTAAATTGTTGCTAGGGCGTGGCTTGATAGATTCAAAATGATCCTGAGATACTGATTGGTCGTCTGAGTAAAATGAGCCCGCCCCATTGTCTCTATGACACTGTGATCCAGAGCTATGTTGAATACAAATCCCAATGCCTTTTCATTTCATGGGCCGTCCTACACCATTGTAAGTCAATTGGGGCATTTTTGGGCAGCTCCTGCCCCCAGGGGTGCAACTTTTACCCCATTTTGAGGTATGCTCTTACAGAGCCTGCCAGCCTCTTCAAATATGGCAAATCACACGTTTCTGCGAAATCCTCGCTCGGAGCTGTGACGCGTCAAAGTTTGTCGCAATGTTAAGTCTATGGGATTTTTCGGCCGCTTTTTGCCCCTGGGGCAATTACCGTACTCCGATCGCTTATAAAAGTCATAGCACACGTGTCCTCAATAGGCCGTTCGATTTGACACCTCATTCGTGGGTCTACGCCAAACGGTGCGGGACGAGTTAGGTGCCGAAGTTTTGTACGGAGATAGAATAATAATAAAAAAAGAAAAATAAAAATAAGTATGTGAGATTACAATAGTGATGCTTTGCAAGCACCACTAACTAGATAGGTACATTTCCTGAAGAAAATGTGAGTGGTGCTTGCCGTGGCAAAACTCGTGAAACAGCATGTTATAACTTGAAAAGAGCAAAAATTATGGTCATGAATAAATCAACCCAGAAGTCTGTATGATTTTCTGGTGCAGAAATATGTGATTTGTTACTCGGTTGCTAGGGTAAGCCCATGTGGTTGCTATGCAGTTACCAAGGTAATACAATACATGGCTCCTTTCCATCCTGAGTGAAATAAGTCAACCCGGAAGTCTCTACGTTTTTGTGATGCAGAGATATGTTATTTGTTAGTCGGTTGCTAGGGTAACCCCATCTGGTTGCTAGGCAGTTACCATAGTGATACTTATGAAGTCTCCTTGCCATCCTGATTGAAATAAGTCAACCCGGAAGTCTCTACGTTTTTGTGATGCAGAGATATGTGATTTGTTACTCGGTTGCTAGGGTAACCCCATATGGTTGCTAGGCAGTTACCATAGTGATACTAATGAAGTCTCCTTGCCATCCTGAGTGAAATAAGTCAACCCGGAAGTCACTACTGTTTTCTGGTGCAGAGATATGTGATTTGTTACTCGGTTGCTAGGGTAACCCCATCTGGTTGCTAGGCAGTTACCATATTGATACTAATGAAGTGTCCTTGCCATCCTGGTTGAAATAAATCAACCCGGAAGTCTGTACTCTTTTCTGGTGCCGAGATATGTGATTTGTTTCTCGGTTGCTAGGGTAACCCCATCTGGTTGCTAGGCAGTTACCATAGTGATAGTAATCAAGTGTCCTTGCGATCCTGAGTGAAATAAATCAACCCGAAGTCAGTACTATTTTCTGGTGCAGAGATATGTGATTTGTTACTCGGTTGCTAGGGTAACCCCATCTGGTTGCTAGGCAGTTACCATAGTGATAGTAATCAAGTGTCCTTGCCATCCTGATTGAAATAAGTCAACCCAGAAGTATCTACGCTTTTCTGATGCAGAGATATGTGATTTGTTACTCGGTTGCTAGGGTAACCCCATGTGGTTGCTAGGCAGTTACCATATTGATACTAATGAAGTGTCCTTGCCATCCTGGTTGAAATAAATCAACCTGGAAGTCTGTACTCTTTTCTGGTGCCGAGATATGTGATTTGTTTCTCGGTTGCTAGGGTAACCCCATCTGGTTGCTAGGCAGTTACCATAGTGATAGTAATCAAGTGTCCTTGCCATCCTGAGTGAAATAAATCAACCCGAAGTCAGTACTATTTTCTGGTGCAGAGATATGTGATTTGTTACTCGGTTGCTAGGGTAACCCCATCTGGTTGCTAGGCAGTAATCATAGTGATAGTAATCAAGTGTCCTTGCCATCCTGATTGAAATAAGTCAACCCGGAAGTCTCTATGTTTTTCTGATGCAGAGATATGTGATTTGTTACTCGGTTGCTAGGGTAACCCCATCTGGTTGCTAGGCAGTTACCTTAGTGATACTAATGAAGTGTCCTTGCCATCCTGATTGAAATAAATCAACCCAGAATTTTCTCTGATTTTCTGGTGCAGAGATATAGTTACTGCTAAATGGTTGCTAGGGTACTCTGTTTAGTTGCTAGGGAGTGGCTTGGCAGCTGCCAATCATTAATCTCCAAAGGCTGCTTGTCAGTATGAATGATATAAACCAACTCCCATGCCTCTGTGACATTCAGAATGGAAGATATCCTCTATGGATTTTGGTTGCTAAGGTGCTCGACAATGGTTGCTAGGGAGGGGCTAGGAAGTGTTGAGGTGATTCATGATTGGCTGTTTGCTGCCCCGAGTGAAACGAGACCACCCTTGTGTTTCTATGACACTTCTATCCGGAGATATCCCTTTGATGTCTTTCATTAGAAGTCTATGGGACTTGTTGCTAAGGTGCTCTAAATTGTTGCTAGGGCGTGGCTTGATAGATTCAAAATGATCCTGAGATACTGATTGGTCGTCTGAGTAAAATGAGCCCGCCCCATTGTCTCTATGACACTGTGATCCAGAGCTATGTTGAATACAAATCCCAATGCCTTTTCATTTCATGGGCCGTCCTACACCATTGTAAGTCAATTGGGGCATTTTTGGGCAGCTCCTGCCCCCAGGGGTGCAACTTTTACCCCATTTTGAGGTATGCTCTTACAGAGCCTGCCAGCCTCTTCAAATATGGCAAATCACACGTTTCTGCGAAATCCTCGCTCGGAGCTGTGACGCGTCAAAGTTTGTCGCAATGTTAAGTCTATGGGATTTTTCGGCCGCTTTTTTGCCCCTGGGGCAATTACCGTACCCCGATCAGCTTATAAAAGTCATAGCACACGTGTCCTCAATAGGCCGTTCGATTTGACACCTCATTCGTGGGTCTACGCCAAACGGTGCGGGACGAGTTAGGTGCCGAAGTTTTGTACGGAGATAGAATAATAATAAAAAAAAGAAAAATAAAAATAAGTATGTGAGATTACAATAGTGATGCTTTGCAAGCACCACTAATAAAAAAAAGAAAAATAAAAATAAAAATAAGTATGTGAGATTACAATAGTGATGCTTTGCAAGCACCACTAATAAGTATGTGAGATTACAATAGTGATGCTTTGCAAGCACCACTAATAATAATCTGTATACTTTATATACTCTAGGGGTGTAACAGTATGAGATGTTCACGGTATGATAACGTCACAAAAAATACCCCAGTATTACTAATATTATTTACAGTTTCATATTTAGTTATACAATTAGTTACATTTTGACTTTGAACTACTAAAATACTTGAATATGAAAATCAGTTCTGTTCCTCAGGTCGAGGTTCAGAGTTGTTTTGAGTGACAGGCATCAATCATTTGGACATACAGTATGATGCTGACATTTACACGTTTACATTTATGAGAGAGAAAATAAACATACTTTTAAGCATCTCTTCAGCATGAAACAGTTCAAATGGGGCAGTTTTCAGGCTGCGTTGCCCAGTGTCAAGTTTCAACACATTCAAAATATACAGTATAAAGGATATTAAAATCAATAAATGTATATTTTTTACAGTCGGTTGTATTAGTATTTATTTATCTATCACCCCTTATTTACTTTAGATACCAGTTTCTATATATTGTTATTTACACAGAGCAAATATACTATTTATCAAATCTTGTTTTATTACGTTTCGATTTAATTTATTACAGCTGACAGATACACGAGCAAACCAGGTTTGAACATCAACCGTAACAAGATCAAACTGAAACTGAACTGAAAAATTTTGTGAAATTTGAAGGCTGTTTATTGGATAAATAAAGGTAAACGTCATATAATGCGACTATGCATTACTTTACAAAGATCTTAAGACCTACTAGTTAAGACTTGCATTAAGAACAGGTGGAGTCCCGAGGTTGAGACAGGGAAACATATAAAATAATGTAAGCATAGATGCCATTAAATGTATTACAGAGTTATAGATCATGATCAATGTTTCTGGTTCTGGCAGACTAAACTAAATCAGCCTAATTGTGTGTTGGAGGATAAATTAGGTGTATGTCTGGCTAAATAGAGTCTTTAGTCTAGACTTAAACTGAGAGAGTGTTTTTGCATCCCGAACAGTGTTTGGGAGACTATTCCATAGTTTAGGAGCCAAATATAAAAAGGATCTTCCTCCTTTAGTGGATTTTGATATTCTAGGAACTATTAATAGGCCAGAATTTTGCAAACATAATGAACATGATGTAGTGTGGTAGAAGGTCACTTAAGTACTGCGGAGACCATTCAAAGCTTTGTATGTAGTTAACAGAATTTTAAAACGAATACGAAATTTATCAGGTAGCCGATGTAACGATGATAAAATGGGGCTAATATGATCATATTTCTTTCATTAGCACTCTGGCTGCTGCATTTTGAACCAATTGAAGTTTATTTATTGATCTTGCTGGACATCCTCCCAGTAATGCATTACAATAATCTAGTCTTGAGGTCATGAACGCATGAATTAGTTTTTCAGCATCAGCAACAGAGAGCATGTGTCGTAACTTATCAATATTTCTCAGGTGGAAGAATGCTGTTCTTCATACATTGGTAATTAGATTTTTAAAGGACAGATTGGTATCAAATATAACACCTCAGTTCTTCGCTGTTGAAGATGATGTAACAGTACATCCATCTAGAGTCAAATTATACTGTAGTGGCTTATTTTTAGAGTTTTTTGTCCAATAATTTGTAGCTCTGTTTTGTCAGAATTGAGTAGAAGGAAATTTCTGGCCATCCAATCTTTGATTTCATTAATACACTCTGCTAATTTAGAGAATTGTGAAATCTCATCAGGTTTTGAAGAAATATAAAGTTGTGTATCGTCGGCATAGCAGTGGAAACTTATTCCACGATTCCTGATAATATCTCCCAGGGGAAGCATATATAAGGAGAAAGAGTCCCTAAAACTGATCAATGTGGCAGTACATACTTTACTTTTGTTTGGTTTGACAATTCCTCAATTATATAGGCAAAGTGGTAGCGGTCTGCTAAATAAAGATGGACAAGCCAGGTTTTTTTTTTTTTTTTTTTCAAAAAGAGTGGAAATCGTTCAGCTGGGGGCCATAAGTGCCTGCGTTGGGCAGGTGTCTCTTCCTAAGGGGAAGACACTGTGGAGACCACACCCAACCCTTTAACAACATTTTTCCAATGTATTTTTTTTTTTACAAAAAACAAACAAACCAAAAAAGTAAATATCTAAATATTTTGGTAAAACTCAAGAAGTATTATTATGTTTCTTATGTTCATTTAATAAAAAATTTAGGAAAACATGCTTTATTTAACAACATTTGTACTGATAATTTATAATACATACATAAACCATAAATACATTTATATGCATAAATTAAAATGTTTTATTAGCTTTTTTAGCAGGTTTATTAACTAAAAAGTAAACGGCAATATTTAATGACAAAGCTTCTGCTTTCTCTTAAATAAATGTTTTTTAAATAATGTCATTCTGTTTATTTTATTAATTAATTATTTTTATTTAACACACCATATGTTTACTAACTACACAAAGTAATAAACAATAATAATAATATTTTCCTAAATAGCTTTTGTTTTTCTAAAATAAAATAATATGAATAAAATATAAATAAATATACCGCAGTTAGTTCTGGTCCTCGAATCTGATTGGACAAGGGAGGTTCCATTAGCACGTATGGTGAGACACCATCAGCACTCAGACGCTTCACTGTGTGTGTATCACTCCGCTTGTGTTCCTGCTGTTCTAAACTAAAGTGTAAAGCAGTGCATATCTGTTTGGAGTTACTATCTTTATTTTTGACATTACATATGTTAGTCAGCAGGTGGTGGCAAAAGATCATTTTTGTGTGTAACATGAGCCAGTTGGAGACGTAAAGGGAATCCGTTAGTCATTGTTTACTTCGTGATCGCCCGAATTACTAATACATTACCAAAGCTAGAAAATAGCTTTAAACAGCTTTAAATGGACAACTTTGGGATTAAGGCTCATCACAGCTGAGAGACACAACTGATTAATTACAGAACTCAAGTGCTTACCTTTTATCCGAGTTTCCACATTGGATACATACTGTTTAAAATGTTTCTACCGGCTACTGCGAAATAGGGAGAAATACCCTCGCTTGGATGTCTATTTTCCACAGAAAGCTGACAGCATCTCTGCATGGGTGTGGCACAGCTCATCTCTCTCTCTATCTCTCTCTCTCTCTCTACTCTACTCATCCACTACACACTCTCACCTCGCACACACTCCACTCACCACTCACACACACACACTACACACACACACACACACACACACACACACACACACACACACATCCATCAGTCTATACTTGTTTATCCAATAACTTGTTAGAACCAGCACAAGCCGTGATAATATTTCTGAAGTGAAATTTTTGAATTACTAACTGAAGGTTTGGACGCATCAATTGTTTTGAACCAGTAACGGCAGATTCTGATCCATCGCGTAAGAAAGTAGTTCTCAGCACAAATGCGTTTTTATGACCGTACTTGTTTTTTCCCATTTTTTTTTTATGTATTTGTTCATTGAACTATTGTATATAAGCTGATGCATCTTTGCAAAGAGAAACACCAAAAGCCTGGTCTAATATAATTAAAACAGTCTCCCACATGTTTGTTCGATCACTATTAGTTCATTAACAGCAGGTCGATAATAAACTGCTGTTGTAGTTTGACATATAATCGTCTGGAAACGATGGTGTAAAAGGCGTACAGTGAGCTAAAGGACCCCAGGGGTTGAATGTTTTCTAAAGTGATATGATTGTTCTGGGTGTGAAACAGGTCAATATTTAAGTAATTTTTTACTCTCGGTCTCCATTTGACTTTCATATTTGGAAAGTGAAAGTGTAACTGGTCCTACCTGACCCACTCCGAGTAGGATTCAACCCAGGGTCGCCAGCATGGGAGTCGGGCGTGCTAACGAGGAAGCTAAAGGCTACATCCTCTAGCGTCAGTCGCTAGTACGGCTCTCGAGGCCAGGGGGGTTAGGTTTACACTGCACAGCTATCACTTACTCGCTGGCCTCTGTTACACTCACTCCCCTAAACCTCACTTCCTTCCGGGTCACAGCACCACTGTAGTCAGTCCTACCCTACCCGCTCCAAGCGGGATTCGAACCGGTGTCTCTGGCATGGGAGGCCAGAGGAGTGAGGTTTTACACTGCACAGCTATTACTTATTTGCTGGCCTCTGCTACAAAAGTAAAGATTTATAGAGAAAAGGGAGTTACATTTTGGTCTGTCCTCACTCAAAACCAACTGGATCACTTCAGAAGACTTTTATTAAACCAATGGAGCAGTTTGATGCTTTTATGTGTTTTTGGAGCTTTTGGTGCCCATTCACCTACATTGTAAGGACCAACAGAGCTGAAATATTCTTAGGCTTTTTTTAAAGAGGGGAAGGATGACAAGAGGCAGTTAGTAATAGTATTGTCAAACACAGAAGGTGGAGCCCAGATGACGACATTCACCTTTGGGGAATAAGAAAGGCGCACAAGTGTCGGACAACGCGGCCGGGGATTTGAGTGTGGAACTCGACCCGTCGAGAGTGTGAGGATATACGGCTCTATGTGAACCACTCTACCTCTTTCTCTTACGGTGATTATTTCCAGGGGAGGAGAATTACTTTTGTCTTAATATCACCATAATTTTAAACCTGAACTTTACCGACTGATGTCTGGACTGGACCGGGAAACCCGATCTCAACACCGCACGCCAGAGCCAGAGCGACGCCAAGCCATTGGGTGAGTGGCCTCTCTCTGGGTGACCCCTAGCTGACACACACACACACACACACACACACACACACACACACACACACACACACACACACACACACACACACACACACATATCCATCCATACATTTGAGAAGACTCACACGTTACATTGCATCACGTAGGGATAGTTGAATTTGCAGTTTAAACTTTTCATAAACTTTTGTAGCGGGTTTGCGGGGCGGGGATTTGTGTCTTAACACTTCGTTAAAATCTGTGTTTAGTTGAATCGTTTAGTCAGCAACGTGATGGCATCAATTAGTTTTTATTCACTTAAGAACAGCTAGTGCAACCCTAACAATGTATTTGGATTACACTTGCATATTGATCCATCTATTAACAGTAATAGATATAGACTAAAACTTTAATTTTGATTTCACATGGACTTTAATGATTGGATCATTTCTGCTGCTGTGGTTTGACCAATAAGAGACAGGGAAGTAAGCTAAAGGACCCTGCTTGATGTCTGTATGCAGTCAGATACACATGTGCATAAACCCCCAAATCCAAACAAATGAATCAAGTAGAAATAAGTGACTTGAAAATAAAAGCTGACATCTTTAAGTTCTGTGAAACCCAGAGCCATCCAACAGAACTGCAAAAATAACCATTGTTTTCAAAACAGCGTTCTGAATGGGCCCCCATCTGCTTTTGGTTGAACAAACAGACAGTCCCGCTCCCAACTCACGCCATTGCTTGAGTGTTGGCGGGAGGTCTAGAGGCTCACTCAAAACAAACAGGGGAGGTTTCATAGGGCCACAGTAACAGTGTTTACAGTTTTGGGGAAAATTAACCTACAAATGGTTTACTTCTAGTTGTCTCTACATATTAATCTAGTGATATTTGATCACAGAAAACATGGCATCTTTCAGCTTTAAATAGGTTATCTGAATTGTTGTTCATGCTTGAAAGAGACACAACAGCAATAAAAATGTCTTCCTTGGGATTTGTGGCTTATTGTAAACTCGGGAGAGTGAAAAGAGTTGTTAAATGTGTCATAAACTGATCCCAAGGCTGTTAAGCAACCAACAAACTGAACTTTGATACAGGATTGAGCCAGGAAGACTCTGAAGGTGAAACTATGAAATTGAAACTCAAGCAACTCTAAAACAACAGAGACATTTCCTTACGAAGTGGAATAGCAAATACAAGTAATTTAGCAGGACACTGAAAATTAAACATCGCCAGTGTTCAGTTAAAGGTACGTCACGAACTGAGGAAATCAAATGTACCAAGTGTGGCAGGTTTATGTTTCAACACCGATCGAGTGTAAAGACTTCATCTAATCATGTTTTATTAGTTTTGTCTTTCCAGGATGAAGTTCATTTGTGTAACTCTGCTCATTATTTGTGGAATTAAAGATTCAAGATCAGGTAATGACACATTTTTAAGAGATGGAGTTAATAATTACTTATATATCTCTACAGATCTTTCCAAGATGTGATCATTTTGATGTTTGCTGAAATGTGTTTTTTCCTGATCTTCTAACAGAGCAGTATAATGTAGTTGGACCCACTGATCCTGTTCTTGCTGTGGCTGGTGAAGATGTGATTCTGCCCTGTTACATCAAACCCAACAGCAGTGCTGTGGACATGAGATTGGAGTGGTATAGACTTGATTTACAAGACTCAGTGGTGCATCTCTATCAGGATCATAAAGACACAAACACAGATCAGATTCAGTCTTACAGAGGGAGAACAAAACTGTTCAAACAAGAACTACAGAAAGGAAACACATCACTCAAACTCTCAACAGTTCAACTCTCTGATGAAGGACTTTATAAGTGTTTCGTTCAGTCTGAATCCTGGTATGATGACATCACTGTTAATGTCACAGTTGAAGGTGAGCAAACCAGCATTGAGAGTTGTGATACAGTACATGTTTTGTATTTGATGCTGTTCTATAATATTTTTGGTGCTGGTCAGTAACAAATGAACACAAAGAGACAGAACAAAAACAACTTTATGTTTTTTCAATGTGGATCTCTGCAGCTGTAGGATCTCCTCCACTGATCACAATAGATGGGTTTGATCATTCTGGAGGGGTTCATCTACACTGTGAAATCAAAGGCTGGTACCCTGAACCTGAGCTTGTGTGGCTGGACCGTGAAGGAGTCACTTTGAAATCTGAAGCTACAGACACACACAGAGACACAGACGGATTCAGAGTGAAACACACCATCACTGTATATAATAGTGACAGCAAATATCACTGCAGAGTCAAACTGAGACATCACATGCTGGAGACAGAGATTATTACCTCCAGTAAGTACTGAAACTGCTTTTGCATTTATTCAGGATCTGAATTATATTTCTGTTTGTGTTCTGGCTGGAAGTCTATTGTAGACTTACAATCTCATCAGATCATCCCTAAATTAATGTCAATCTTCAAACCATGCAGGTCCAAAGTTATGAAAACATTTTGACAAAACAAATGATTTGTCATTTTACACAACAATAAATGTAATGCTGAAAATACCGAACAGAAACTACTTGTCACAATGTATTGGCGTATTGAAATCACACTTGGGAGATGTCTTTGCCATCCTGCTTTGAGGAGACATTGGTATTTTGGGTACAGAACCTCTATTGATCAAGAAATCTAAATAAATAAATAATGATATTTATACTTTTTGTAAATTTTGTATAATTTGGCCTTGAGTCCAGTAGCATCAGCAGTAACTTACAGTTTCTGAGTGGGTGGCCCAAGATAAATGATCAATTGAATTGAGATCTGTACACTTATTTATTTACAACTTTAACTTTTCGCTAATTGTTTCCATGTTTTTTGGACATTTACACATTTTCAACAATATTCCAGTTTGAGTACATTTGAGCTCTGGAAATAATTAACTCCAAATGTTCAGTTTCTTTGTTTTTACTATTTATAGGTGTATGTCTGAGTAAAATTAATATTTTTATTTTATTCTATAAACTACTGACAACATTTCTTCTAAATTACAAATAAAAATGTTGTAATTTAGAGCATTTATTTGCAGAAAATGCCTACTGGTCAAAATAACCAAAAAGGATGGCGTGTTTTCACACCTTGAATAATGCAAAGAAGTTCATATTCATTTTTAAACAACACAATATTAATGTTTTAACTTAGGAAGAGTTCATAAATCAATATTTGGTGGAATAACCCTGATGTTCAATCACAGCATTCATGCATCTTGGCATTCTCTTCAGCAGTCTTTCACATTGCTGTTGGGAGACTTTATGCCACTCCTGCTGCAAAACTTCAAGCAGAAATTCAACAGACACTTGAATGGCTGCCATACATGTAGAGATGCTGATTTAAGAAACATTTGGAGTGGTATCTTAATTTTTTCCAGAGCCTTATATACAGTATATATATATATATATATATATATATATATATATATATCCATCCATCCATCCATCAGTCAACCGCTTATCCTGTGTACAGGGTCGCGGGGGCTGGAGCCTATCCCAGCTAACATTGGGCTGAAAGCGGGGGACACCCTGGACAGGTCGCCAGTCCATCGCAGATATATATATATATATATTTAATTTGACATGCATAACATATGAAACGTTAGGAGGCCTTGTGGCTGGGAACTTTCAGATGAACGGAGGAGTCTATACAAAATTAATAACTTGATAATCCAGAACATTACATTTGAGAAATTAAAACTTTTTTTTTTTCTTAAAAAAATACACACATATACAAATCTACTGGACATCTCCTTTCATTTTAAATAATGGGAATTGGGTAACTTCCCAGCATTTGCTGTCAGCCATGCAAGGTGGTAGGACAGATATTCTCAAAGAACAACAACAACACAAACAGCTCAGCATTTATTCCTGCATTAAATAACACATATTGCATGACTTGTTTTGTGTATTTGTGGATGGCATTGTGAGCAAAGAAAACAGTATGTGTGTTCATTCTTTTGATGGGTGGATTTGTGAATTGAGTTCTCATCAAAGAAATCCTCCACGTGCAGCAATGACAGCCTTTGAACGTTACATTTATATAGCGCTTTTCTGACACTACACTCAAAGCGCTTTACACAGTGAATGGGGACTCCTCGTTAAATACTTAACTGTGCCAGTATGCTCACCACACACCAGCTATAAGTGGAGAAGAAAGAGTAGAGTTATAAAGCCAATTAATGGATGGGGATTATTAGGAAGCCATGATTGAGGACACCGGGGTTACACCCCTACTCTTCACGAGAAGTGCTCTAGGATTTTTAATGACCACACAGAGTCAGGACCTCGGTTTAACGTCTCATCCGACAGACGGTGCCTTTTTACAGTATAGTGCCCCGTCACACTTTTCTGTTTCAAAAGTGGCTTTTTCTTTGCAGTTCTTCCCATAAGTCCTCCTGAGTGTTCTCTTTACTGTTGTACATGAAACTGGTGTTGAGCGGGTAGAATTCAATGAAGCTGTCAGCGGAGGACATGTGAGGCGTCTATTTCTCAAACTAGAGACTCTGATGTACTTATCCTCTTGTTTAGTTGCACATCTGGTCTTCCACATCTCTTTCTGTCCTTGTTAGAGCGAGTTGTGCTTTGTCTTTGAAGACTGTAGTTACACCTTTGGATGAAATCTGCAGTTTTTTGGCAATTTCAAGCATTGTACAACCTTCATTCCTCAAAACAATGATTGACTGATGCGTTTCTAGAGAAAGTTGTTTCTTTTTTGCCATTTTGACCAAATATTGACCTTAAGACATGCCAGTCTATTACATACTGTAGCAACTCAAAAACAAACACTAAGACAATGTTAAGCTTCATTTAATGAACCAAATAACCTTCAGCTGTGTTTGATATAATGGAAAGTGATTTTCTAGTCCCAAATGATCAATTTAGCATGATTACTCAAGGATAAGGTGTTGGAATGATGGCTGCTGGAAATAGGGCCTGTCTAGATTTGAGCAAAAATTACTTTTAAAATAGTGATGGTGCTGTTTTTTACATCAGTAATGTCCGGACTATACTTTGTGATCAGTTGAATGCCACTTTGGTGAATTAAAGTGAAAAATCCCTTCTTTATATAATTTATTTGAAAGAATGAAAACAGTTTCATGTCTATCCTTGCATTTTTCATGTGGTCGAGGTTGATCAGGGTTTTAGAAGGTAATATGTAATAAGTAATGCAAAGTAATACTTTTCAGATAGAGTAATTAGTACAGTGATCTACTTATACTGTCGAAGATGTAATTAGACCCCTACCAGGACCAGGAAAGCTCCAAACTGCTTCCTGAGGTGCCTTAAAGGCGCCCGGAGACTGAACCCTCCCCTCTCGGGCCTTCAGAGACCCCCCTTCGAGCCGCTTGATTCAGTTTAGCTCAAGGCCCTCTCCCTGAAGACGGCCCTCCTGATCGCTTTAGCCTCCATCAAGAGGGTTGGGGACCTGCAAGCATTCTCTGTCAGCGACACCCACCTGGAGTTCGGTCTGGCACATTCTCACGTTATCCTCAGGCCGTGACCGGGCTATGTGCCCAAGATTCCTTCGACCCCCTTCAGGGACCAGGTCATGAACCTGCAAGCACTGCCCCGGGAGGAGGCAGACCCAGCCCTTTCGTTGCTGTGTCCAGTACGCAGGGCTGGACTGGGACAAAAAATCGGCCCGGGCATTTTGACTAGAGACCGGCCCACCAGGTATTATTGGCAAAGCCATAAAGCCTTTGAATGAAAACAAACGCTGTTCTGACAGCGATGTACACTGTCTTGTTGGTATATATATGTATCAATCTAATAAACTTAAACCTACACCATCCTCCCTATTCTGGTATTCTAAATAGTAATGAAACTTTTTCACTTGTGCTCTGTGAGCTGACAACTGACTGCCAGCAAACAAGCTGCTGATGTTGCCTTTTGAGCACCTTAAGAAAAAAGCTTCAGCACAGGTCTGGTGTGTAGTGTTCTTTTCATGCTCCTCTGTGCGCAGATGTACATGTCGCCAGTCACTCATGCCTGTTATAAATGCGCTGGTGTCAGTCCGCCTTGTAAATGCCAGACACACAAAGCAGAACAATAAATGGCGTTCTTTGCAATAAGTAAGCCACTTCCTGCTGGTGCCATCTTTACGGCTGAACACCCTCATCACAACTGCATTGCTGGAGTTCTGCTGTGGGTGGTAATCTTAGAATGCCTGTAATATGGCGGGTTCAGGGCGAGCAAAGTAATCTATGCCCTGGCTCTCACTCTCCTGGTCTTCCAACTCTCTCTCTTGCTCAATCTCTTTCTCTTGCTCCATCTCTCTCTCCTGCTCTTGCATTTCTCTCTCCTGCTCCATCTCTCTCTCCTGCTCTTGCATTTCTCTCTCCTGCTCTTGCATTTCTCTCTCCTGCTCCATCTCTCTCTCCTGCTCTTGCATTTCTCTCTCCTGCTCCATCTCTCTCTCCTGCTCTTGCATTTCTCTCTCCTGCTCCATCTCTCTCTCCTGCTCTTGCATTTCTCTCTCCTGCTCTTCTGTCTCCTCTGTCACAGACTTCTCCACTTGTGATGATGGATCAACCTGGTGTAACATGTAAGGATTGGCACAATTTGTTGAGATTTTGGGGAGTTCCTCAATAACAAGGTGACCAAAGACTACAATAATCAGTGATAAAATTGCCTAATTACTGTTTAATAATATCAAACATAAATTAAATAGAATTATTATTATCAATATAACAATAATGTACCAAATGCAATATGTTTATTTTTAACCTTTAATTATTAAAGGTCACAAGTAGGGTGGCCCCATACCATACCATAGTTATAACATCAAGGTCCAAAAATATTTAAAATTGTTTGGAAAAACGCAGACACTAAATAATAACATGGCGGCACACAACAGTGCAGCAGTAGTGGTCAGTTAACTATTTTTGTGAGCTCATCTAAAGTGAGGACTATTTATGCCTTGTAAAGCATTTACAAAGGAGATTTAAATGCTGTTAATAATTTCTCTGTTCTGTATCACTGTGTTGTGTTTGTTTCATTTTTCTGTTTAGAAGATAACTGAGTCTTTAAATCTCCTTTATAAATGCTTTACAAGGCATGAGTAGTCCTCACTTTAGATGAGCTCACAAAAATAGTTAACTGACCACTACTAAATGCTTTATAACTACCTGAATTTACTCCATTTACTTACACTTTCTAAGTGATCTTATGAACCACTGACAACTCTTAAATAACTGGTTTGTAAATAATGCTATACTTCATTTAGAAATTATTAATTAATCATTAACAAAGTATGAAAATACAATTATTAAACACATTATAGATATGCTTATAAATCAACAAAAAAGCATTTATAGCTGTATTTACAAACTGCTTATTAATGTCTATAAATGCTTTTATAAATGATGAATTAACTGTTTACTCATGCTGCTTCCTTAATGATTAATAGCGTGCAGTTATTATAAAGTGTTACCAAAATATCTACCACTAGACCATTTAAGAAGTCAGACAAAACTTTCGGATCATCGATGGATGCATTTATTTACGGGTTGAGAGAGGCTGCACAGTTTGACCAGAGGGCAGCGGGCGCACACCAGGCTGCCGGATGGTGTTGCTAAGACTTGCAATGTATAACTATTATCAGACCTAGCCTCGAGTCACGGACCCGACTCTCCCGATTGCCACTCCGCCCTTGCTTAGTTATAATAATTTTCATTCCTCCTCGTCCCTCGTCTCGTCAACGAAAACTCGAAAATGTCTCGTCATGTTTTAGTCACCTTAGAGCCAGCCAGCCAGCCAGCCATTTTTAGCTAGTCATCGTCGCGTTATCGTCATTAAAAAAAGTGTGTCAACTTACCTCAAGTTCAGTTCTGCCACTTGGACCAGCGGCCGCCTCGGGTCTCTCCTCCTCCTGCCTCCCCTTTCCCTCTTCAACCTGCTGCTGGCCTCCATCACTTGCTAATTTTACTGAAGTGGAAGCTCCACTATAGCCACCACCAAACAAATGTGATATTTTAGCACATTTGGCAGCATCTGCCTGAAGGGCTAGTTTCTTTTTTGCCCTAATTTTTTTGGCTCCTCCTTTACGTTTTTTGTTCTCCATTTTTGTTCAGCAGCAATGATATGTGATTGCTGATCCGTTGAAGGGGGAGGGTGCATCTGACCTCCTCGGCTGTAATTGGTCCAGCCCAGAGTCGATCACGACCAATTGGCCAATCCACCACCTTTACTAGTTTATACCGTTGCAAAAAAAAAAAAAAAAACATCGGCCCACAAAAGAAGAAAAATCACCATCGGTATGCCCGATGTGCGAGTTTTATAGGCCGTTCAGACAAAAAAAAAAAAAAAAAAAATGTAAGTATGTAGGCTACCGGCCCACAAAGCACGTCGGCCCACTGGGCAAATGCCCGAAATGCCCGATGGCCAGTCCAGCCCTGCCAGTATGTGCTTTGCGTATCTATTTGGACCGCACGCAGAGCTTTAGATGTTCTGAGCAGCTCTTTGTCTGCTTCAGTAGACGGCAGAAAGGGAACACCGTCTACAAACAGAGGTTAGCTCACTGGGTTGTTGTTGCTATTTCTTTAGCTTATCACACCCAGGCCTTGCCCACCCCCTTGCGGGTTCAAGCACACTCTACGAGAAGTGTGGCATCCTTGTGGGCACTGGCCCATGGCACCTCCTTAGCAGACATCTGCAGAGAAGCGGGCTAGGCAACACCCAATACCTTTGCCAAATTTTACAATCTCAGGGTTGAGTCGGTCTTGTCCCGTGTTTTGTCAGGTCCGAGCCGGTAGATCTCGGTAATGCGGCACAACCGACCAGGTGTTCCGCTTGCACACAGCGCCCTTCACCAAGTTGATTCAGTGCGCTTTCTATCCCAGGTTAGCCACTAAGCGTCGCTCCATGGATGTTCTCCTCCCTAGCCTTCTGGTCTGCGATCTCAGCGGAGCAATTCGTGTCCAGACCCACTACGAGTCACAGGTGCTCTGTACTGTGATCGGGCTCCACGGGTTTAGTTCCCTTTTCAGGCAAACTCCCTGTGATGTATTTCCCGCGGTACGGTCCCCCTGTCGGCAGACCCACGTTTCACTTGGGCAGCCCCACTGCCTCGGTCGCCGTGCTTGTAGAGTCCCCCTTCATTAGGCTGGACCTACCACCGCACCATTTCCCACATTTGGCTTTACAACCCTCGTGGTGTATTTGCCACATGTTACCTCCCCCTAGACTGGGCAGGAATTTGCCTCTTCAGGGTCTTTTCCCCCTGAAAGAATAGGACCGGGAAAGACCGTCTTCCCTGACGCATTTCATAGCTTTTGACTATTGGTGGAACAGGGGCATACAACAATAACTGGGTGGTCCTGAATGTCAAATGGGTGGCACCGGCACACCCAGCCCCACCCGTGGATCTGCCAGTGCTTGAGTCTGGTGTCTTTTAGATTAATTGGTTCATACAGATTTGAAGGATGTTCAGTGTTCAATGTCATATTGCCCATCAGATATTCCTTAAATAATGTATTGTACTCATTTAGTGTATTGATTTAAAACCTGTTAAGTGCTATTATGAGCCTTGGGTTAACATGAACAGTGTTTGGACAGCCCCACAGTGGTTGGGGAAAACATAAAAAACATTTTAAATGTTTTATTTATTTTTTTATTAAATAAAATTTTGCTCTCTTTAGATTTCTTGGATGCTATACTGAGCACATTTACACCTGTCCTGTCAATTTAGAACATTATATTTGCAAAACAAAAAAATACAAATAAAAAAACATTACACGTAGGTAAAAATTCAACTTTATATATATTTTTTTTGCATTTTAATCAAATGTTTGACTGGACATAAAGTGCTCAAAGTGCTGAATCACAGTTTTTGTTTTCCAGGTAAAATGTTTAATTCATGGAGGCTGTCAGTCATCTGGACTTCAGTTGCAGTTGTGTTCAGTGTGATTGCTGTAATACTGATTGCAGCTTTTATTCATAAACACAGAGGTAAAATTATTGTATGTTTCACATATAACATGTAATGAATGTAAGTAGGGGAGAGCTTGGCTAGTTGCAACAGTTTTTACTGCAGTGAATTTATCTACAAGATTTACCCACCTTGACCTTTTGTCATAGCAGAGCATGTTGTTGATCGGCAACTTGCCACAATGAAAACACATGATGCTGATTTAAAGTAAACAAACATTTTCCACAGATTATTTATATATATATACATATATATACACAGTATCTCACTAAAGTGAGTACACCCCTAAGTGAAAATGTCCATATTGGGCCCAATTAGCTATTTTCCCTCCTCGGTGTCATGTGACTCGTTAGTGTTACATGGTCTCAGGTGTGAATGGGGAGCAGGTGTGTTAAATTTGGTGTCATCGCGCTCACACTCCCTCAAACTGGTCACTGGAAGTTCAACATGGCACCTCATGGCAAAGAACTCTCTGAGGATCTGAAAAAAATAATTGTTGCTCTAGATAAAGATGGCCTAGGCTGTAAGATTACCAAGACTCTGACACTGAGCTGCAGCACGGTGGCCAAGACCATACATATTTGGGAAATAGACGTATGAGTGCTGCCAGCATTGCTGCAGAGGTTGAAGGGGTTCAGCCTGTCAGTGCTCAGACCATACTCCACACACTGCATCAAATTGGTCTGCATGGCTGTTGTACCAGATGGAAGCCTCTCTTAAAGATGATGCACAAGAATGCCCGAAAACAGTTTACTGAAGACAAGCAGGCTAAGGACATGATTACTGGAACCATGTCCTGTGGTCTGATGAGACCAAGATAAACTTATTTGGTTCAGATGGTGTCAAGCGTATGTGGCAGAAACCAGGTGAGGAGTACAAAGACAAGTGTGTCTTGCCTACAGTCAAACATGGTGGTGGGAGTGTCATGGTCTGGGGCTGCATGAGTGCTGCCAGCACTGGGGAGCTACAGTTCATTGAGGCATCCATGAATGCCAACATGTACTGTGACATACAGAAGCAGAGCATGATCCCCTCCATTCTGAGACTGGGCCGCAGGGCAGTATTCAGCAAGATAACGACCCCAAACACACTTCCAAGATGACCACTGCCTTGCTAAAGAAGCTGAGGGTGAAGGTGATGGACTGGCCAAGCATGTCTCCAGACCTAAACCCCATTGAGCATCTGTTGGGCATCCTCAAACGGAAGGTGGAGGAGCACAAGGTCTCTAACATCCACCAGCTCCGTGATGTCATCATGGAGGAGTGGAAGAGGACTCCAGTGGCAACCTGCGAAGCTCTGGTGAACTCCATGCCCAAGAGGGTTAAAGCAGTGCTGGAAAATAATGGTGGCCACACAAAGTATTGACACTTTGGACCCAAATTGGACATTTTCACTTAGGGCTGTTCTCACTTTTGTTGCCAGCGGTTTAGACATTAATGTCTGTGTGTTGAGTTATTTTGAGGGAACAGCAAATTTACACTGTTATACAAGCTATAAACTCACTACTTTACATTGTAGCAAAGTGTCATTTCTTCAGTGTTGTCACATGAAAAGATATAATCAAATATTTACAAAAATGTGAGGGGTGTACTCACTTTTGTGAGATACTGTGTGTGTATATATATATATATATATATATAAAATCAAACCATTGTATTGACAATGACATTTTTTTATTAATAAATTGTTTAAAATTGCAGCATGTAAAACAGCAACAAATAAGCGTGCATATATGAGAAATCAATGACGTCTTACCCCAATATTGCTGTAACAACTTCCCAATGCTCCAGCCTGACATTTATGACAAATGCACGTGTGTTAAGAACACAGTTTAACCTTTTAGTTAAAATCAATTCTATCATGTGACTACAGATTTGCATTAATACCAATTTCAAGATTGATCTTAACACAGATCCGATGCTGCAAACACATCTGTGCCATGACACTTCCAGGAGTGCCAACACAAATATCTTGTATCATGCAGCTGTCATCGACAAGTGCACGGAGAACTAATGAATGGCCGCTCTGTGTGATTAATTTAATCGCGGTAGACATCCGTTTATTTATTAAAGTTGCTTTTCCACATTATTCCAATTAAAAGACGGCAGTCATGAAATTAACCCACAAAACAAAAAACATAATTTCTGTGCACAAAGATGTTTTAAATTACAAATAAAGAAACAATACTAGGAGAAAAACATTAATGTGCTTTTTTAGAACAATAACAGCCCAATTCTGTAAAATTATTGTTTAGTTTACTTTTGAAAAAATGTCGGCAAAATTCCCTGTATGAAATTAAATAAATTACCAAATGAAAAACAAATTACTAAAATGAAAAAATCATATTTTTAGACCTATATATGCCTTTTCTTTATACAAACTTAAATTAGCCGTACCCTGTTCTCTAGATGAATAAAGTCTTCTGAATGACTCACAGAATGTTCTGCACTTTTCTCAAGACTATAAACTATCAGAAATATTTGTACAATGATGAGTTCACTTTCAGAAAACGAGCTTTTGAACATTTTAAAACTTTGAAATATTTTAAATCTGACCCTCTTTACCTCGGATCGCATTTGCAGCTTCTTCAGACAATGGAAATTGCATTATGATATTAAATTCATTTTAGATGACAATCAAGTTCAGTTGCTCGATAAAAGTTGCTGGACAAATATGCGGGACAATAATATATTTATACTATATATATATATATATATATATACACTCACCTAAAGGATTATTAGGAACACCATACTAATACTGTGTTTGACCCCCTTTCGCCTTCAGAACTGCCTTAATTCTACGTGGCATTGATTCAACAAGGTGCTGAAAGCATTCTTTAGAAATGTTGGCCCATATTGATAGGATAGCATCTTGCAGTTGATGGAGATTTGTGGGATGCACATCCAGGGCACGAAGCTCCGTTCCACCACATCCCAAAGATGCTCTACTGAGTTGAGATCTGGTGACTGTGGGGGCCATTTTAGTACAGTGAACTCATTGTCATGTTCAAGAAACCAATTTGAAATGATTCGAGCTTTGTGACATGGTGCATTATCCTGCTGGAAGTAGCCATCAGAGGATGGGTACATGGTGGCCATAAAGGGATGGACATGGTCAGAAACAATGCTCAGGTAGGCCGTGGCATTTAAACGATGCCCAATTGGCACTAAGGGGCCTAAAGTGTGCCAAGAAAACATCCCCCACACCATTACACCACCACCACCAGCCTGCACAGTGGTAACAAGGCATGATGGATCCATGTTCTCATTCTGTTTACGCCAAATTCTGACTCTACCATCTGAATGTCTCAACAGAAATCGAGACTCATCAGACCAGGCAACATTTTTCCAGTCTTCAACTGTCCATTTTTGGTGAGCTCTTGCAAATTGTAGCCTCTTTTTCCTATTTGTAGTGGAGATGAGTGGTACCCGGTGGGGTCTTGTTGTAGCCCATCCGCCTCAAGGTTGTGCGTGTTGTGGCTTCACAAATGCTTTGCTGCATACCTCGGTTGTAACGAGTGGTTATTTCAGGCAAAGTTGCTCTTCTATCATCTTGAATCAGTCGGCCCATTCTCCTCTGACCTCTAGCATCAACAAGGCATTTTCGCCCACAGGACTGCCGCGATACTGGATGTTTTTCCTTTTCACACCATTCTTTGTAAACCCTAGAAATGGTTGTGCGTGAAAATCCCAGTAACTGAGCAGATTGTGAAATACTCAGACCGGCCCGTCTGGCACCAACAACCATGCCATGCTCAAAATTGCTTAAATCACCTTTCTTTTCCATTCTGACATTCAGTTTGGAGTTCAGGAGATTGTCTTGACCAGGACCACACCCCTAAATGTATTGAAGCAACTGCCATGTGATTGGTGGATTAGATAATTGCATTAATGAGAAATTGAACAGGTGTTCCTAATAATCCTTTAGGTGAGTGTATAAGGAATGTATTTGACAGGAACAACATCAGGACCAATATTACAGTCCTATCAGAAGGGCAACTGTTCACTTTTGATTCCTCCTCTTCTGATTGCATTTATTTGTGAAATTAAAATAAAAGAGAGATGCGACACACAAAACTGAGGCAACAGTCGAAGCGTCGCCGCTTTACAAGCGCGTTCTTGAGAATCCTGCTGCTCTGTTGTGCACGACTGCTTGCGGCACACATTAAACAAATATTTTCTCTTGTCATTAATGAATCAGAGCTGAATGTATTAATGATCAATCAAACCACATTTCACTTTTATGTGCTCAAACACAAAATGGGGAAGAAAAAACTCGCTGTTGCTGAATTTCGTACAAATAATCGAAGATTAATCAATTATCAAAATAATCGTTACAGCAACTGAGTTACAAACACTGTCTAACAATACATTAGATTCACAATATGAGAACAGGAGAATGCAAGAGGGTCAATTTTAACTTATTATTAACTTTATATAACTTTAAGTTATTCATTCATTGTAAATTATAAAGTCTGTTTGATCAAAAAAATATTTAATTAAAAACATGCTGTGTATTTATAATGAAGTAGAATTTATATATTTATAATGAAGAATAATTTATATATTTATAATGAAGAATAATTTATATATTTATAATGAAGAATAATTTATATATTTATAATGAAGAAGAATTTATATATTTATAATGAAGAAGAATTTACATATTTATAATGAAGAAGAATTTATATATTTATAATGAAGAAGAATTTATATATTTATAATGAAGTAGAATTTATATATTTATAATGAAGAATAATTTATATATTTATAATGAAGAAGAATTTACATATTTATAATGAAGAAGAATTTATATATTTATAATGAAGAAGAATTTATATATTTATAATGAAGAAGAATTTATATATTTATAATGAAGAATAATTTATATATTTATAATGAATTAGAATTTATATATTTATAATGAAGAATAATTTATATATTTATAATGAAGTAGAATTTATATATATTTATAATGAAGTAGAATTTATATATTTATAATGAAGAATAATTTATATATTTATAATGAAGAATAATTTATATATTTATAATGAAGTAGAATTTATATATTTATAATGAAGAATAATTTATATATTTATAACGAAGAATAATTTATATATTTATAATGAAGTAGAATTTATATATTTATAATGAAGAATAATTTATTTATTTATAATGAAGCAGAATTTATATATTTATAATGAAGAATTTATATATTTATAATGAAGAATTTATATATTTATAATGAAGTAGAATTTATAGATTTATAATGAAGTAGAATTTATATATTTATAATGAAGTAGAATTTATAGATTTACAATGAAGTAGAATTTATATATTTATAATGAAGAATAATTTATATATTTATAATGAAGAATAATTTATATGTTTATAATGAAGTAGAATTTATATATTTATAATGAAGAATAATTTATATATTTATAATGAAGAAGAATTTACATATTTATAATGAAGAAGAATTTATATATTTATAATGAAGAAGAATTTATATATTTATAATGAAGAAGAATTTATATATTTATAATTAAGTAAAATGGATCATATTTGATTTAATTGATTTTCAGATGTATAAACTGTCTGATGTCTTTTTGTTTTTTATATTTCCTTCATTAGATTTAAACAGAGAAAAGATGAAAAATCAAGAAGGTGATTTTTATATGACTATTAATTGATTAATCATGAATTCTGAAGTCTGTTGTAATCCACAAAATATTTATTTAACACACACTGAATATATTTATAATGAAGTAGAATTTATATATTTATAATGAAGAATAATTTATTTATTTATAATGAAGCAGAATTTATATATTTATAATGAAGAATTTATATATTTATAATGAAGAATTTATATATTTATAATGAAGAAGAATTTATAGATTTATAATGAAGTAGAATTTATAGATTTATAATGAAGTAGAATTTATATATTTATAATGAAGTAGAATTTATATATTTATAATGAAGAATAATTTATAGATTTATAATGAAGAAGAATTTATATATTTATAATGAAGTAGAATTTATAGATTTATAATGAAGAATAATTTATAGATTTATAATGAAGAAGAATTTATATATTTATAATGAAGTAGAATTTACATATTTATAATGAAGAAGAATTTATATATTTATAATGAAGTAGAATTTATAGATTTATAATGAAGTAGAATTTATATATTTATAATGAAGTAGAATTTATATATTTATAATGAAGTAGAATTTATAGATTTATAATGAAGTAGAATTTATATATTTATAATGAAGAATAATTTATAGATTTATAATGAAGAAGAATTTATATATTTATAATGAAGTAGAATTTATATATTTATAATGAAGAATAATTTATAGATTTATAATGAAGAAGAATTTATATATTTATAATGAAGTAGAATTTATATATTTATAATGAAGAAGAATTTATATATTTATAATGAAGTAGAATTTATAGATTTATAATGAAGTAGAATTTATATATTTATAATGAAGTAGAATTTATATATTTATAATGAAGTAGAATTTATAGATTTATAATGAAGAAGAATTTATATATTTATAATGAAGTAGAATTTATAGATTTATAATGAAGTAGAATTTATATATTTATAATGAAGTAGAATTTATATATTTATAATGAAGTAGAATTTATATATTTATAATGAAGAAGAATTTATATATTTATAATGAAGTCGAATTTATAGATTTATAATGAAGTAGAATTTATATATTTATAATTAAGAAGAATTTATTTATTTATAATGAAGTAGAATTTATATATTTATAATGAAGTAGAATTTATATATTTATAATGAAGAAGAATTTATATATTTATAATGAAGAATAATTTATATATTTATAATGAAGTAGAATTTATATATTTATAATGAAGTAGAATTTATAGATTTATAATGAAGAAGAATTTATAGATTTATAATGAAGAATTTATAGATTTATAATGAAGAAGAATTTATATATTTATAATGAAGAAGAATTTATAGATTTATAATGAAGAAGAATTTATATATTTATAATTAAGTAAAATGGATCATATTTGATTTAATTGATTTTCAGATGTATAAACTGTCTGATGTCTTGTTTTTTATATTTCCTTCATTAGATTTAAACAGAGAGAAGATGAAAAATCAAGAAGGTGATTTTTATATGACTATTAATTGATTAATCATGAATTCTGAAGTCTGTTGTAATCTACAAAATATTTAATTAACACACAATGAATGTAATTATAATGAAGTAGAATTTATATATTTATAATGAAGTAGAATTTATAGATTTATAATGAAGTAGAATTTATAGATTTATAATGAAGAATTTATATATTTATAATGAAGAAGAATTTGTATATTTATAATGAAGTAGAATTTATAGATTTATAATGAAGTAGAATTTATATATTTATAATGAAGTAGAATTTATAGATTTATAATGAAGTAGAATTTATAGATTTATAATGAAGTAGAATTGATTTATTTATAATTAAATAGAATGGATCATATTTGATTTCACTGATTTTCAGATGTATAAAATCTACTTTGTGCAGTGAAACAAAGATGTAATTTAATGTTGTTTTCTCCTTATTCTGAACTTCCTTCAGAACACAGTCGACTTTTACAGAGTCAGAAGAGGATTATCCCATATGGTGAATTTGTTTTAATGACTCTATATTTAATTATTAATCTCATTATTGATCTGAAGAGGAATTCTGTCATGATCTCTGTTTAACTCCAAACTTTCTGTCTGTATTTAGTGTTCACACATTTCAGAAAACATGCAGGTGAGTAAACAGTAAACATGCAGGTGATTAAACAGTAAACATGCAGGTGAGTAAACAGTAAACATGCAGGTGAGTAAACAGTAAACATGCAGGTGAGTAAACAGTAAACGTGCAGATGAGTAAACATGCAGGTGAGTAAACAGTAAACATGCAGGTGAGTAAACAGTAAACGTGCAGATGAGTAAACGGTAAACGTGCAGATGAGTAAACGTGCAGGTGAGTAAACAGTAAACGTGCAGATGAGTAAACAGTAAACATGCAGATGAGTAAACAGTAAACATGCAGGTGAGTAAACAGTAAACGTGCAGATGAGTAAACAGTAAACATGCAGATGAGTAAATAATAAACATGCAGGTGAGTAAACAGTAAACATGCAGATGAGTAAACAGTACACATGCAGGTGAGTAAACAGTAAACATGCAGATGAGTAAACAGTAAACATGCAGATGAGTAAACAATAAACATGCAGGTGAGTAAACAGTAAACATGCAGATGAGTAAACAGTACACATGCAGATGAGTAAACCGTAAACATGCAGATGAGTAAACAATAAACATGCAGGTGAGTAAACAGTAAACATGCAGATGAGTAAACAGTAAACATGCAGATGAGTAAACAGTAAACTTGCAGGTATTGGCAATAATTAATTGCTTGTTATGGGTGATCATACACCATCAGTAGTTCAATGTTCTGTAAAATACTGATCAGTGTCTTTTATTATTTATCAAATCTCTCAAATACTAATTCGTTCTCCAATTTGGAATTGTCTTACTTTAATGAAGCAGGACTGGTGGATGAAAGAAAGGAAATGATCCTCTTCTTTATGAGTTGTTGTACCAGTGTAGGGTTTGTGTGTCTCGCCATCAAATGTGAAATTTCAGCTCACAGAAGAAACACAAACCGTAAAACCAAGAGAAAACCTGAACACAGACCAGAGCAATCATTTAGTGGATTCAAGAACAATTTCACATAAAGTCATTTAGGTAGAAATAACCAAATTAAACTATTATATATACAGATTCAAATGGCATTTTTACATTATAATCATGTCCCTCTATATTAATCGTTTTTCTCTGACACGTGTCAACTGCAATGAACAAGTTTCACTACGACCACATTTATAACCACTTGGATTAATCGAAATACAATAATGAAAAGGGAATAAACACTATGTTTACTTTGTAACGGGGTATTTAGCCCGTCTTGTAGGGGAAATTTGTTAGTGCTGCCCTGGAAGACTGAATAACGAAAGGATCTTAGTCCCCGCTTTCAGTGCTTTCAGTCTCGTTACACACTAAATGTATGTATGTTGTGTCCTACCTTATTGTGAAGTGACACTACAGACCGGAAAGGGTAGGCTTCGGGTAGTGTAACGTCATACAGTGGCTTCCTGAAGTGTAAACGTATATGTGAGACACAGTCTAATATACTCCTCCCTCCCCGAGCCTAATAAAGTAGGTGAGACGCCCCCACTCCCGGACACCCCTCAACAAAAGATACACTGTAGACAAGTACAAAATTATAACAATATTTATTTTCTTTTAAATATTCTATTTTCTTAAATCAAGTATTATTCTAGTCTGAATAATCAATTAAATAAAAACTAATACAAATTAAATTAGTTTTTGTGTTTTCTTTTAAACCCAATAAACACAATCTTCACCTTCAATGTAAAAGTTATAAACTTTTCACTAATAAAATAACAAATCCTAAATGTTACCTCAAAAATGAAAACACTGGATTCTCAATGTAAACACAACCTAGGATAAATCCTCACTGTTCAAATGATCACTTACAAACACATCACATTTGAAACAAACATACACAATGAAATCTCATTCAAAATGAGCAGTTGGATGAAATGTTCTGTTAAATGTTCACTCACAGTTCACTTCACCTCCTGTAGTTCACTTCACCTTCTGTAGTTCACTTGAACTCTCACAGTTCACTTCACCTTCTGTAGTTCACTTGAACTCTCACAGTTCACTTCACCTTCTGTAGTTCACTTGAACTCTCACAGTTCACTTCACCTTCTGTAGTTCACTTGAACTCTCACAGTTCACTTCACCTTCTGTAGTTCACTTGAAAACTCACAGTTCACTTCACCTTCTGTAGTTCACTTGAACTCTCACAGTTCACTTCACCTTCTGTAGTTCACTTGAACTCTCACAGTTCACTTCACCTTCTGTAGTTCACTTGAAAACTCACAGTTCACTTCACCTCCTGTAGTTCACTTGAACTCTCACAGTTCACTTCACCTCCTGTAGTTCACTTGAACTCTCACAGTTCACTTCACCTCCTGTAGTTCACTTGAACTCTCACAGTTCACTTCACCTCCTGTAGTTCACTTGAACTCTCACAGTTCACTTCACCTCCTGTAGTTCACTTGAACTCTCACAGTTCACTTCACCTCCTGTAGTTCACTTGAACTCTCACAGTTCACTTCACCTCCTGTAGTTCACTTCACCTCCTGTAGTTCACTTGACCTCTCACAGTTCACTTCACCTCCTGTAGTTCACTTGAACACTCACAGTTCACTTCACCTCCTGTAGTTCACTTGAACTCTCACAGTTCACTTCACCTCCTGTAGTTCACTTGAACTCTCACAGTTCACTTCACCTCCTGTAGTTCACTTCACCTCCTGTAGTTCACTTGACCTCTCACAGTTCACTTCACCTCCTGTAGTTCACTTGAACTCTCACAGTTCACTTCACCTTCTGTAGTTCACTTGAACTCTCACAGTTCACTTCACCTTCTGTAGTTCACTTGAACTCTCACAGTTCACTTCACCTCCTGTAGTTCACTTGAACACTCACAGTTCACTTCACCTCCTGTAGTTCACTTGAACTCTCACAGTTCACTTCACCTCCTGTAGTTCACTTGAACTCTCACAGTTCACTTCACCTCCTGTAGTTCACTTCACCTCCTGTAGTTCACTTGACCTCTCACAGTTCACTTCACCTCCTGTAGTTCACTTGAACACTCACAGTTCACTTCACCTCCTGTAGTTCACTTGAACTCTCACAGTTCACTTCACCTCCTGTAGTTCACTTGAACACTCACAGTTCACTTCACCTCCTGTAGTTCACTTGAACTCTCACAGTTCACTTCACCTCCTGTAGTTCACTTGAACTCTCACAGTTCACTTCACCTCCTGTAGTTCACTTCACCTCCTGTAGTTCACTTGACCTCTCACAGTTCACTTCACCTCCTGTAGTTCACTTGAACACTCACAGTTCACTTCACCTCCTGTAGTTCACTTCACCTCCTGTAGTTCACTTGACCTCTCACAGTTCACTTCACCTCCTGTAGTTCACTTGAACACTCACAGTTCACTTCACCTCCTGTAGTTCACTTGACCTCTCACAGTTCACTTCACCTCCTGTAGTTCACTTGAACACTCACAGTTCACTTCACCTCCTGTAGTTCACTTGAACTCTCACAGTTCACTTCACCTCCTGTAGTTCACTTCACCTCCTGTAGTTCACTTGAACACTCACAGTTCACTTCACCTCCTGTAGTTCACTTGAACTCTCACAGTTCACTTCACCTCCTGTAGTTCACTTGAACTCTCACAGTTCACTTCACCTTCTGTAGTTCACTTGAACTCTCACAGTTCACTTCACCTTCTGTAGTTCACTTGAACTCTCACAGTTCACTTCACCTCCTGTAGTTCACTTGAACTCTCACAGTTCACTTCACCTCCTGTAGTTCACTTGAACACTCACAGTTCACTTCACCTCCTGTAGTTCACTTGAACTCTCACAGTTCACTTCACCTCCTGTAGTTCACTTGAACTCTCACAGTTCACTTCACCTCCTGTAGTTCACTTCACCTCCTGTAGTTCACTTGACCTCTCACAGTTCACTTCACCTCCTGTAGTTCACTTGACCTCTCACAGTTCACTTCACCTTCTGTAGTTCACTTGAACTCTCACAGTTCACTTCACCTTCTGTAGTTCACTTGAACTCTCACAGTTCACCTTTTATCAGTTCAATAATCAAAAATGAATAAATTGGAAAAAATACCAGTCTGCAGAACGATGAGTAGTGATGAGTTGTCTTGACGTAGCGTGCGTTGAAATAAACTTGAAATAGCATTGGGGTAGAGGCTAACTTTAAAGTTCACTCCACTTCAAAGAAATGTCCAAAAATGAAACATATATTAACATGAAATCAAACTGGAACTTCACCACTAAGGAGATGAATCAAACCGGAGATGTCGTGTGGATGGCAGGAAATAATAATAAAAATATATATATATATATATATATTGTGAAAACTTGAATCTCCTCAAGATGACGTCTCTGCCGCAACTGCGTCACGCAGCAGTTTCAATCTCACGTGCGGCGACACATGTGGAAAACTCAAATACATGTGATAATTCTCAGCAGTTATTTCTTCTTGTTGCTTCTCAATCAAAAAACGTTTGAAGTATAAAACACCGCAAAAACTTTTCAATTGTCACTAATAAAGCAAACTTGTATGTGGGATATTCTGCGCGCAGTGGGATGGTTGGAACTCAACTGGCCTAATTCTTCGGTTAGAAAGAACTGCAGCTACTCCAGAGTGAACTTGTCCCTTCTCAATATTTATTAAGCCACGAAAGTGCAAGTCGTAGACAGGTTTGCGTGGATATACATATAAAAGTGGTTTGTAGTTATGAACGCACAGCAATACCACACAAAGAAGAAAGATTTTAGAAACGAAACAATGCCAGGAAAACTCCGTGCGCTGGATGCTGCCGAATGAAGTTTTTTGCGCATACATCAGACAAGTCTGAACAAGTTCGACTCGCGCATGCGTGCGGTGGGGAATTTTGTACAGCCGCCCCACAAATTTACCCAGGAAATTTGTAAGTCCACAAAATGTCTGAGATTAACTACTGGTGCTAAGAACTAAAACTTAGGCATTTCAGGTAACACAATGTGTTTAGCAACAGGGCGGACATATATATTGCCCTTGATGTCAACTTCGACGGCTCTTATTGCACCGTCGTCGCTTGGTAGGACTCGGGTCACCCTACCGACAGGCCATTTTGCTCTGGGAAGTTGAAAGTCCGCAATCAATACAACCTGATCGACTGCTAGGTTTGGTGTGACGTTCTGCCACTTCTGTCGAAGCTGAAGACTGGGTAGGTAGTCTCTGAGGAACTGGGTCCAGAAGTGATCGGCGATCACTTGACTGTGTCTGTAGCGGCGCCGTCCAAGTAGATTGCTGGGTCCATACACAGCCTGAGGTAAGGAAGCGTCCCGCCGCCCCATGAGCAGCAAATTGGGGGTAATAGGGTCAGGATCTGCTATATCAGATGATACGTACCCCAGGGGTTTTGAATTTACGATGCCTTCCACTTCAATCAATACTGTGGTAAGGACTTCCGTTGTGAATCAGACGGTGTGATCTTTCAGGACAACTTGGAGGGCAGCCTTGACTGATTTAATTTCCCTCTCCCATACGCCGCCGAAATGAGGTGCGTGAGGTGGGTTGAATTGGAAGGAAATTTTTTGTTTGGCTAGTTGCTCTTGGAGTGATGGTTCCATTTCGGTAAAGGCTTCAGAGAGCTTGCGCTCTCCCCCCCTGAAGTTGGTGCCTCTGTCGCAGATGATTTCAAAGGGCTTTCCTCTCCTTGCTATGAAACGTCTGAGGGCTAGTAAAAATGAATCTGCATCCATGCTGCATAACAAGTCGAGATGTATGCATCTTGTAGTGAGACATTTAAATATTATGCCCCATCTCTTTTCTTGCCGTCTGCCAATTTTGATTACATAGGGACCAAAACAATCAACTCCTGCGGACCAGAATGGAGGTTGATGAATTCTTAGACGGGAAGCAGGCAGGTCAGCCATTTTAGGTACAATGGGCTTGCCACGCCATTTGCGACACTCAGCGCATTGTCTCTGGTACTTTTTTACCACCTGGCGGCCTCTGAGAACCCAATAGGTTCGTCTTAGCTCGGCGAAGACTCTTTCTGAACCTGCGTGCATCAGGCGGTTATCAAAGTCTTGGATTAGCAGTTTTGTTATGGTGTGTTCTGGGGCCAACACAATAGGGTGAAGTGCATCCTCTGGCAGTGTTACAGCTTTGCGTAATCTACCACCCACTCTTATCAGATTAAGATGAGGATCCAAAGTTGGAGCAAGGGAGTGTAATCGACTGTTTGAATGCACCGATTATTGGCTTTAAGGGCATGCACTTCCTTAGGAAAACTTTCAGTCTGTGCACGTCTGAGTACAGCAGTTTCAGTCTCTATGCGTTCTGTGGCAGACATAGGGGGTGCTGCCGAACCATGCAGAGACTGATATGTGGTCGTGATGAGATCGTCCCATGATTCGCAGTTATCTATATCAGGTAAAGAGGCATGAATGATTGTGACATTACCGCAGAATGTGGAGTTACGGCGTTCTTCTGACTCATCAACTGACACTGACGGGTGGATTGGCCAGTGGTCTGGAGATTGGTGCAGAAATTCTGGACCTTGCTTCCATCTGCAGGTTTGGGACAGATCTATGAGGGTCTTACCCTGGGTTATATCGTCGGCAGGGTTGTTATTCGAGTCCACGTATTTCCAGTTCTCGTATCCAACGAGGTCTTGAATCTCTGCGATTCGCGTGCCCACAAACACTTTGTAGTTGCATGACTCAGATTGTATCCAGTGTAATACGGTTGTTGAATCGGACCACATAATTGTCTCTCTGAGATTAAGTGTAAGTTCTGTGTTCAGTGTTTTGGCTAGCTGAGCTCCAGACAATGCTGCACAGAGTTCAAGGCGTGGAATGGAGAGTTGCTTCTTGGGTGCCACTCGTGACCTCGCCATGATGAATGCGTCTGAACAAGTTCGACTCGCGCATGCGTGCGGTGGGGAATTTTGTACATGTACTTTATATGCACTCACAGTTCTCATGGCATTCACAGTATATCACTGTCACTTAGCTCCAGCAGCTAATGCAATCCACGGGAAAATTATCCCAAAACTTTAAACAACTGCGAAACACTTAGTGCTGTCGTCTTTTGTCCGAATTAAGCCTCGATAATCTTCCGTTGAAGTAACCTTATCGAACGAGCTTTTCAAACATGACACGACACTAACTTCTGCCTACAACACACACACACACACACACACACACACACACACACACACACACACCGCCCTCTCCTTTATCTCTCCTCGGAATGCGCAAAAACACTCGTCAAAATAAAAGTACCCCAAAAATAATTACTTTTCAGAATAATATTTATATACACATATATATATCCGTTACAACTGCACCTAAATAACCCTTATTGACTAAATCATCGCTTTATGGTGTTTTTGTTCACTTTTACCATTAACTATATTATATTAACTCACCGAGAGAAAATGTGACACAAAAATAATCAATCGGCTTTTTCAGATACTGGATGGCACAAAATGCCTGAACTTCAAACACTTTTCAGAGTTTTTAAACAATATTTGATCAGCTCACATCTTTCTCTGTCATGCTCAGCTCTGTCTCTAACATGGGTACGGAAAAAAAATACGCACCGCAAACGGAGTATGTGTGAACCGGGCGTTAAAATTACTTTATCTCTCTCCCGCTGTATCGCGTGCACGCGGACACGCGGGGCGCGTGATGATCGAGAGCTCTCATTGGTCAAATCGATAATCAACGAAATATCTTAAATCGACTTCATTTTAATTTTCTTTAATAACTTTTACATTTCTTTTCACCTTTATTAGGGAAATATGATGTTAATAAATAATGAATTAATGAAACTTAACTCAATTACCCATTATTTAACCAGAGTTACACATGCAGATGAGTAAACAGTAAACATGCAGGTGAGTAAACAGTAAACATGCAGATGAGTAAACCGTAAACATGCAGATGATTAAACAGTAAACATGCAGATGAGTAAACAGTAAACATGCAGATGAGTAAACAGTAAACATGCAGGTGAGTAAACAGTAAACATGCAGGTGAGTAAATAGTAAACATGCAGATGAGTAAACAGTAAACATGCAGATGAGTAAACAGTACACATGCAGATGAGTAAACAGTAAACATGCAGGTGAGTAAACAGTAAACATGCAGATGAGTAAACAGTAAACATGCAGGTGAGTAAACAGTAAACATGCAGGTGAGTAAACAGTAAACATGCAGGTGAGTAAACAGTAATCATGCAGATGAGTAAACAGTAAACATGCAGGTGAGTAAACAGTAAACATGCAGATGAGTAAACAGTAATCATGCAGATGAGTAAACAGTAAACATGCAGATGAGTAAACAGTAAACATGCAGATGAGTAAACAGTAAACATGCAGATGAGTAAACAGTAATCATGCAGATGAGTAAACAGTAAACATGCAGATGAGTAAACAGTAAACATGCAGATGAGTAAACAGTAAACATGCAGATGAGTAAACAGTAAACATGCAGATGAGTAAACAGTAAACATGCAGGTGAGTAAACAGTAAACATGCAGATGAGTAAACAGTAAACATGCAGATGAGTAAACAGTAAACATGCAGATGAGTAAACAGTAAACATGCAGATGAGTAAACAGTAAACATGCAGATGAGTAAACAGTAAACATGCAGGTGAGTAAATAGTAAACATGCAGATGAGTAAACAGTAAACATGCAGATGAGTAAACAGTACACATGCAGATGAGTAAACAGTAAACATGCAGGTGAGTAAACAGTAAACATGCAGATGAGTAAACAGTAAACATGCAGATGAGTAAACAGTAAACATGCAGGTGAGTAAACAGTAAACATGCAGGTGAGTAAACAGTAATCATGCAGATGAGTAAACAGTAAACATGCAGGTGAGTAAACAGTAAACATGCAGATGAGTAAACAGTAATCATGCAGATGAGTAAACAGTAAACATGCAGATGAGTAAACAGTAAACATGCAGATGAGTAAACAGTAAACATGCAGATGAGTAAACAGTAAACATGCAGGTGAGTAAACAGTAAACATGCAGATGAGTAAACAGTAATCATGCAGATGAGTAAACAGTAAACATGCAGATGAGTAAACAGTAAACATGCAGATGAGTAAACAGTAAACATGCAGATGAGTAAACAGTAAACATGCAGATGAGTAAACAGTAAACACGCAGGTGAGTAAACAGTAAACATGCAGATGAGTAAACAGTCCTCATGTCATAAAGTGTGACAGAGCTGCAGGTTTCTGAATTTATCTTGATGTTTGATCACTGCGATGAAAATCTTTTACAGAAAATCATTTTTTGAATCAGTTTGGTAGAAAGGGAACAGAAATATCTGCAACACAATATAAATCTATACACAAACATGTCTAACTGTAAATACAAACAAAAGAAACTTAAAACAATGTATTTATTCTCACATGTTCAGTTGTGATCTCTCTGATATCTGCAATGTTTTGATTGTTGTGTTCATGTTTATCCTTTATGTCTGTCACCTGTGTTAAGTTATTCTCTTGTTGTTGTAACTCTTAGTGTTGTTTTGATTTAGTGATTTATCTAATTAATGTCTCCATGAGGTGTTTTATTATTGTTGTTGTTACACATCATTAAAGCAGAATAATCTTTTTAACAGTGACTGTGACTATGAATCCTGATTCAGCTCATCCACGTCTCACTGTGTCTGATGACGGGAAACAAGTGAGAGACGGAAACACACGATCAACAAAAGAGAACAACAGAGGAAAAGAGCAAAGTGACACGTTTGATGAATATCTTGCCATCCTGGGAAAGGAAGGATTCTCCTCAGGATGTTTTTACTTTGAGGTGCAGGTGACGGGGCAAACTGAGTGGGATTTAGGAGTCGTCAGAGAATCCATTAACAGGAAGGTGAGGATTAATCTGAAACCTGAGATCGGATACTGGACTGTGCAGAGATATGGGGAATATCGGGCTTGTGATTCTCAACCTGTCTCTCTTTCTCTGAGTGTGGATCCACAGAGGGTGGGTGTGTTTGTGGATTATGAGGAGGGTCTGGTCTCCTTTTATGATGTGGAGGACAGGTCTCATATCTACTCTTTCACTGGTCAGTATTTCACTGAGAAACTCTATCCATTTGTTTGTTTAGGTTATTATCGGAATGTAAACCCTGCACCACTGATCATCTGTAATGATTTCTAATGAGATTAATTTACAGATGAATGTATTTACAACAGTAAAGATGACAAAATAAAATAATTATTCACTCTCAGACATAAATACACTGTTTAAAGTACAAATCTGCCATTGGATTATTTACCCTTATTTTGGTGCCATATGTGTTTGATCAAAAACAAAAAGGTAATTTTTCCCCCCTCAGAGCAACAAAAATATAATTGTACATTTAAAGGTACACAAAAGATATTTAGGGTGCAATTTTGTACCCAAAATGAGTAATACATTTTATCCATCATGATATTGATTGGACATGAATAACAAATCTTTAAAATGCAAAACAAATGAATACATTAAATAAAGCAAATAAAATGAAATAGAATAAATGTTGAATGTTATAGTAAATATCTTGTATTAACTGAAACTAAGATTAAGTTTAATGCTAAAATCTCAATCAAGACGAAGTAAAATAAACTGTGGAGAGGTCACGAGGTCTGAGAGTGAAGCAGAAAGCCCAAGAGAGAGTTCAGCAGATATTATATTATAATTTATAGCCCAAAACATGCATGTCATATTCCCTTAAACAGATCAGATGTTTTGTCTGGATTCCCCTGATGTTAGTAATTATCTCTTATCACAAAATAATGATTAAAAATGTCCGTTTGTTTCTTCAAGGTGCAACAATAGACCTTACACATATAGCAGAACTGTTATGACCCTGTGGTGTTTTGTGTGTGTAACATTGTAGTTTTCTATCTGTGTTTGTGTGTTGTGAGCTGCTTCCTGATTGGCTGCTATTCAAGTATAGAAGATGATCTGCAAGTATGTGCAGAATTAGCAGCAATAATAAAAGACATTTTTTTGTGGCTTGTTTGTGTTTCACAAATGTGTTCAGTTTCATTGACTATTTCAGTGAACACTTCTGGAGATGCCACTAGGTGGCGACAAATGAGGGTCTTAAGTGTAATGAGCGAGTCATTGAATCATTTTGATGGTCATGACCAAAATCTGGCAAGAGACTTTATAGTATTTAATCATTATAAGAACAAAGCAGATCTTTAATTTCCGTTCAGTTTTGTGAAATGAGTATCAATAATTTCCATGCCTTCTCCATTCTTAAAAATTGCATGTCAAATCTACTGACTTCATTAGACAAGAACAAAGCAGATCTACTGTATCATTTTCTTACAGTATTCAGAAAGACTGCAGGATTTAATCTCAGGGCACGCACAGAAATCAAACAATGTTACATTTTCTCTTCACAGCTTACAGTTCATTGAGTTGCAGTTGTTTGTATCGTGATAAATACATGAAGTGTGACAATAAAATATATTTTAATATCATAAGCATTAAAGTCAGAGCACAAATGATGAGGAGACAGATGTTCACCTTAATCACTGTGTATTGATGGTAGGTGAATGGACCACAGATGTAAATTCAGTGATGTACATAAGGATGGTTTTGGAGTCTGAAAACAAGAAATACAATAAAGGCAATGAATAAACTGAATATATACACAACAACAGGCATTCATTGTTACATAAGGAAACCAAAATATTCTTAATTCACTTGAGGGACATTTCTGTGCCAAATATAGGCTATCGTCCAATAAACAGAAACAAGGTATTTCACAGGATAACATGAGCGATTGTCACGAACCCCGTTCCTCTGCCCCATCTCTGCTTCCTCACACACGCACACTATCTCCCTTCTCACACACGCGCACTCCCTTGTGCTTACTCGCTCGTTCCGCCCCCTTCGAGTTCGGACGCTCGCATTGCTCGCTCGAGCCCTCACGCCCACTATGCTTCCCCGGGCTCTCTTGTTCGTAAAATATCTCCTCCCTCTGGCGCACTCGCCTCAATCAGCCTGAACATTATGACCACTTGCACTCACGCGCTTCTTGTCCCCACACATTAGTTACACCTGCACTCGTCTCGTCACCTGTCATTGTCTACACCTGCACTTGCCCCTATAAATACACTATCCCTCCGTTTGAATCCCGTTGGTTATTGTATTTAGATTCCCGTGTTTTGACCCCCGCTAGTCGCGTCTAGTTTTGACTTCCCCACTCTTGATTATCCCCTTAGTTTACCAACTCCCTATTCCTCTCGTTTCCCTGTCTTTCGCTCCCGCTTATCCCGTCTTGTCTTGTCCATAGTTGTTAACTGTTTTCCCCACTTCGACCCCCGCTATCGTTCACCTCCCTCACTAGATCTGCCCCCTTGTTCATCTCTTTGATTCCCCGGCTCTTGACCCTACGCTTCCCACGACTACTCTTCATTGGATTTGCCCCTTGTATGTACTTTGCCTGCCTGCAATAAAACGCAGTTTTTGACTTACATTGTGACTGTCTCAACTTGTGTGCGTTACAGCGATTAGTGGGTGTTAATAACATACAATTTCCATGTATGAATAACATCATATCTAACATGAAAAACATTCCAGCAAACATGAATCTAATCACTCGTTTGGGGTGATAACAGTTTAACAAATTAACATTGTATCATCAAGACATCATGAATAACCAGTAACAATGATTTGCATATTAATAAAGAATGAATCATCACACTTTAACATGGAAATATGACACAGATTCATATAACACTGTTCAGATTACTGTTAACACAAATATGATAAAAAAGACTTACTTTGAGGTCAATTAATAATATCTGGATGTTACATTTGCATCAATCATCAGAACAAACAGGAATAAACATCTTTTCAGATAACAGCTCACACAGATCACACAGACACAGCCGATAGCAGCTGTGGAGCCTTCATAACAATTCATTATTTTCATCTATTTAATAAAGGAAGTTTTTACAAGATATTTAAAATAGTCCTCTTATATTTTCCTGAATTGCTTCAAAATTGTTTAGAATAATTTCCAGACACGGCTGGTCCACAATAATCAAAGTATATTTGATATTTTATTAGTGTTGCCCTTTTAGTGTCACATGGCATCACTCAATCTGGATTGGTGGCATATGATTTGTGGCCAATGTGTATTTTAATAATAATAATCTGTATACTTTATATACTCTAGGGGTGTAACAGTATGAGATGTTCACGGTATGATGACATCACAAAAAATACCCCAGTATTACTAATATTATTTACAGTTTCATATTTAGTTATACAATTAGTAACATTTTGACTTTTAACAACTAAAATACTTGAATATGAAAATCAGTTCTGTTCCTCAGGTCGAGGTTCAGAGTTGTTTTGAGTGACAGGCATCAATCATTTGGACATACAGTATGATGCTGACATTTACACGTTTACATTTATGAGAGAGAAAATAAACGTACTTTTAAGCATCTCTTCAGCATGAAACAGTTCAAATGGGGCAGTTTTCAGGCTGTGTTGCCCAGTGTCAAGTTTCAACACATTCAAAATATAAAGTATAAAGGATATTAAAATCAATAAATGTATATTTTTTCCAGTCTGTTGTATTAGTATTTATTTATCTATCACCCCTTATTTACTTTAGATACAAGTTTCTATATATTGTTATTTACACAGGGCAAATATACGATTTATCAAATCTTGTTTTATTATGTATCGTATTTTAATGGAGATTTAATTTATTACAGCTGACAGTTACACGAGCAAACAAGGTTTGAACATCAAACGTAACAAGATCAAATGATACTGAAGGCTTTTTAACACTTTTGTGAAATTTGAAGGCTGTTGATCAGATAAATAAAGGTAAACGTCATATAATGCGACTACGCATTACTTTACAAAGATCTTAAGACCTACTAGTTAAGACTTGCATTAAGAACAGGTGGAGTCCCGAGGTTGAGACAGGGAAACATATAAAATAATGTAAGCATAGATGCCATTAAATGTATTGCAGAGTTATAGATCATGATCAATGTTTCTGTTTCTGGCAGACTAAACTAAATCAGCCTAATTGTGTGTTGGAGGATAAATTAGGTGTATGTCTGGCTAAATAGAGTCTTTAGTCTAGACTTAAACTGAGAGAGTGTTTCTGCATCCCGAACAGTGTTTGGGAGACTATTCCATAGTTTAGGAGCCAAATATAAAAAGGATCTTCCTCCTTTAGTGGATTTTGATATTCTAGGATATTAACAGGCCAGAATTTTGCGATCTTAATGAACGTGTTGGAATATAGCGTGGTAGAAGGTCACTTAAGTACTGCGGAGATCATTCAAAGCTTTGTATGCAGTTAACAGAATTTTAAAACGAATACGAAATTTATCAGGTAGCCGATGTAACGATGATAAAATGGGGCTAATATGATCATATTTCTTTCATTAGCACTCTGGCTGCTGCATTTTGAACCAATTGAAGTTTATTTATTGATCTTGCTGGACATCCTCCCAGTAATGCATTACAATAATCTAGTCTTGAGGTCATGAACGCATGAATTAGTTTTTCAGCATCAGTAACAGAGAGCATGTGTCGTAACTTATCAATATTTCTCAGGTGGAAGAATGCTGTTCTACAAACATTGGTAATATGATTTTTAAAGGACAGACTGGTATCAAATATAACACCTCAGTTCTTCACTGTTGAAGATGATGTAACAGTACATCCATCTAGAGTCAAATTATATTTTAGCGACTTGTTTTTAGAGTTTTTTGTCCAATAATTTGTACCTCTGTTTTGTCAGAATTGAGTAGAAGGAAATTTCTGGCCATCCAATCTTTGATTTCATTGATACACTCTGCTAATTTAGAGAATTGTGAAATCTCATCAGGTTTTGAAGAAATATAAAGTTGTGTATCGTCGGCATAGCAGTGGAAACTTATTCCATGATTCCTGATAATATCTCCCAGGGGAAGCATATATAAGGAGAAAGAGTCCCTAAAACTGATCAATGTGGCACTACATACTTTACTTTTGTTTGGTTTGACAATTCCTCAATTATATAGGCAAAGTGGTAGCGGTCTGCTAAATAAAGATGGACAAGCCAGGTTTTTTTTTTTTTTCAAAAAGAGTGGAAATCGTTCAGCTGGGGGCCATAAGTGCCTGCGTTGGGCAGGTGTCCCTTCCTAAGGGGAAGACACTGTGGAGACCACACCCAACCCTTTAACAACATTTTTCCAATGTATTTTTTTTTTTACAAAAAACAAACAAACCAAAAAAGTAAATATCTAAATATTTTGGTAAAACTCAAGAAGTATTATTATGTTTCTTATGTTCATTTAATAAAAAATTGAGGAAAACATGCTTTATTTAACAACATTTGTACTGATAATTTATAATACATATATAAACCATAAATACATTTATATGCATAAATTAAAATGTTTTATTAGCTTTTTTAGCAGGTTTATTAACTAAAAAGTAAACGGCAATATTTAATGACAAAGCTTCTGCTTTCTCTTAAATAAATGTTTTTTAAATAATGTCATTCTGTTTATTTTATTAATTAATTATTTTTTATTTAACACACCATGTTTACTAACTACACAAAGTAATAAACAATAATAATAATATTTTCCTAAATAGCTTTTGTTTTTCTTAAATAAAATAATATGAATAAAATATAAATAAATATACCGCAGTTAGTTCTGGTCCTCGAATCTGATTGGACAAGGGAGGTTCCATTAGCACGTATGGTGAGACACCATCAGCACTCAGACGCTTCACTGTGTGTGTATCACTCCGCTTGTGTTCATGCTGTTCTAAACTAAAGTGTAAAGCAGTGCATATCTGTTAGGAGTTACTATCTTTATTTTTGACATTACATATGTTAGTCAGCAGGTGGTGGCAAAAGATCATTTTTGTGTGTAACATGAGCCAGTTGGAGACGTAAAGGGAATCCGTTAGTCATTGTTTACATAGAACAGCGCTACGTGATCGCCCGTATTACTAATACATTACTAATACATTACCAAAGCTAGGAAATAGCTTTAAACAGCTTTAAATGGACAACTTGGGGATTAAGGCTCATCACAGCTGAGAGACACACCTGATTAATTACAGAACTCAAGTGCTTACCTTTTATCAGAGTTTCCACATTGGATACATACTGTTAAAATGTTTCTACCGGCTACTGCGAAATAGGGAGAAATACCCTCGCTTGGACGTCTATTTTCCACAGAAAGCTGACAGCATCTCTGCTTGGGTGTGGCACACGCTCCATCTCTCTCTCTCTTTCTCTCTCTCTCTCTCTCTCTCTCTCTCTCTATCTATCTCACACAGACACACACACACACACACACACACATCCATCAGTCTATACTTGTTTATCCAATAACTTGTTAGAACCAGCACAAGCCGTGATAATATTTCTGAAGTAAAATTTTTGAATTACTAATGAAGGTTTGGACGCATCAATTGTTTTGAACCAGTAACGGCAGATTCTGATCCATCGCGTAAGAAAGTAGTTCTCAGCACAAATGCGTTTTTATGACCGTACTTGTTTTTTCCCATTTTTTTATGTATTTGTTCATTGAACTGTTGTATATAAGCTGATGCATCTTTGCAAAGAGAAACACCAAAAGCCTGGTCTAATATAATTAAAACAGTCTCCCACATGTTTGTTCGATCACTATTAGTTCATTAACAGCAGGTCGATAATAAACTGCTGTTGTAGTTTGACATATAATTGTCTGGAAACGATGGTGTAAAAGGCGTACAGTGAGCTAAAGGATCCCAGTGGTTGAATGTTTTCTAAAGTGAAATGATTGTTCTGGGTGTGAAACAGGTCAATATTTAAGTCATTTTGTACTCTCGGTCTCCATTTAACTTTCACATTTGGAAAGTGAAAGTGTAACCGGTCCTACCTGACCCACTCCGTGTAGGATTCAACCCAGGGTCACCAGCATCGAGTCTCGTACGGAGCGGGTAGAACAGGAGCGTCACACAAACGAGGAGGCTAAAGGCTACAGCCTCTAGCGTCAGTCGCTAGTACGGCTCTCGAGGCCAGGGGGGTTAGGTTTACACTGCACAGCTATCACTTACTAGCTGGCCTCTGTTACACTCACTCCCCTAAACCTCACTTCCTTCCAGGTCACAGCACCACTGTAATCAGTCCTACCCGACCCGCTCCAAGCGGGATTCGAACCGGTGTCTCTGGCATGGGAGGCCAGAGGAGTGAGGTTTTACACTGCACAGCTATTACTTATTTGCTGGCCTCCACTGGAAAAGTAAAGATTTATAGTGAAAAGGGAGTTACATTTTGGTCTGTCCTCACTCAAAACCAACTGGATCACTTCAGAAGACTTTTATTAAACCAATGGAGCAGTTTGATGCTTTTATATGTTTTTGGAGCTTTTGGTGCCCATTCACCTACATTGTAAGGACCAACAGAGCTGAAATATTCTTAGGCTTTTTTTTAAAGAGGGGAAGGATTACAAGAGGCAGTTAGTAATAGTATTGACAAACACAGAAGGTGGAGCCCAGATGACGACATTCACCTTTGGGGAATAAGAAAGGCGCACATGTCGGACAACGCGGCCAGTGGTTTGAGTGTGGAACTCGACCCATCGAGAGTGTGAGGATATACGGCTCTATGTGAACCACTCTACCTCTTTCTCTTACGGTGATTATTTCCAGGGGAGGATTACTTTTGTCTTAATATCGCCATAATTTTAAACCTGAACTTTACCGACTGATGTCTGGACTGGACCTTGAAACCCGATCTCAACACCGCACGCCAGAGCCAGAGCGACACCAAGCCATTGGGTGAGTGGCCTCTCTCTGGGTGACCCCTAGCTCACACACACACACACACACACACACACACACACACACACACATATATCCATCCATACATTTGAGAAGGACTGACTCACACGTTACATTGCATCACGTAGGGATAGTTGAATTTGCAGATTAAACTTTTGTAGCGGGTTTGCAGGGCGGGGATTTGTGTCTTAACACTTCGTTAAAATCTGTGTTTAGTTGAATCGTTTAGTCAGCACCGTGATGGCATCAATTAGTTTTTATTCACTTAAGAACAGCTAGTGCAACCCTAACAATGTATTTGGATTAGCGTTTGGATGTACACTTGCATATTGATCCATCTATTAACAGTAATAGATATAGACTAAAAGCAGCAAAACTTTAATTTTGATTTCACATGGACTTTAATGATTGGATCATTTCTGCTGCTGTGGTTTGACCAATAAGAGACAGGGAAGTAAGCTAAAGGACCCTGCTTGATGTCAGTATGCAGTCAGATACACATGTGCATAAACCCCCAAATCCAAACAAATGAATCAAGTAGAAATAAGTGACTTGAAAATGAAAGCTGACATATTTAAGTTCTGTGAAATCCAGTGCCATCCAACAGAACTGCAAAAATAACCATTGTTCTCAAAACAGCGTTCTGAATGGGCCCCCATCTGCTTTTGGTTGAACAAACAGACAGTCCCGCTCCCAACTCACGCCATTGCTTGAGTGTTGGCGGGGAGGTCTAGAGGCTCACTCAAAACAAACAGGGGAGGTTTCATAGGGCCACAGTAACAGTGTTTACAGTTTTGGGGAAAACTAACCTACAAATGGTTTACTTCTAGTTGTCTCTGCATATTAAGCTAGTGTAGTAATATTTGATCACAGAAAACATGGCATCTTTCAGCTTTAAATAGGTTATCTGAATTGTTGTTCATGCTTGAAAGAGACACAACAGCAATAAAAATGTCTTCCTTGGGATTTGTGGCTTATTGTAAACTCGGGAGAGTGAAAAGAGTTGTTAAATGTGTCATAAACTGATCCCAAGGCTGTTAAGCAACCAACAAACTGAACTTTGATACAGGATTGAGCCAGGAAGACTCTGAAGGTGAAACTATGAATTTGAAACTAAAGCAACTCTAAAACAACAGAGACATTTCCTTACGAAGTGGAATAGCAAATACAAGTAATTTAGAAGGACACTGAAAATTAAACACCGCCAGTGTTCAGTTGAAGGTACCGATCGAGTGTAAAGACTTCATCTAATCATATTTTATTAGTTTTGTCTTTCCAGGATGAAGTTAATTTGTGTAACTCTGCTCATTATTTGTGGAATTAAAGATTCAAGATCAGGTAATGACACATTTTTAAGAGATGGAGTTAATAATTACTTATTTATCTCTACAGATCTTGCCAAGATGTGATCATTTTGATATTTGCTGAAATGTGTTTTTTCCTGATCTTCTAACAGAGCAGTATAATGTAGTTGGACCCACTGATCCTGTTCTTGCTGTGGCTGGTGAAGATGTGATTCTGCCCTGTTACATCAAACCCAACAGCAGTGCTGAGGACATGAGAGTGGAGTGGTTTAGACTTGATTTACAAGACTCAGTTGTGCATCTCTATCAGGATCATAAAGACACAAACACAGATCAGAGTCAGGCCTACAGAGGGAGAACACAACTGTTCAAACAAGAACTACAGACAGGAAACACATCACTCAAACTCTCAACAGTTCAAGTCTCTGATGAAGGACGTTACAAGTGTTTCGTTCAGTCTGAATCCTGGTATGATGACATCACTGTTAATGTCAGAGTTGAAGGTGAGAAAACCAGCATTGAGAATTATGATACATGTTTTGTATTTGATGCTGTTCTATAATATTTTTGGTGCTGGTCAGTAACAAATTAACACAAAGAGACAGAACAAAAACAACTTTATTCGTTTTTTCTTTTTCATTCTTGATCTCTGTAGCTGTAGGAACTCCTCCACTGATCACAATAGATGGGTTTGATCATTCTGGAGGGGTTCATCTACACTGTGAAATCAAAGGCTGGAACCCTGAACCTGAGCTTGTGTGGCTGGACCATGAAGGAGTCACTTTGAAATCTGAAGCTACAGACACACACAGAGACACAGACGGATTCAGAGTGAAACACACCATCACTGTATATAATAGTGACAGCAAATATCACTGCAGAGTCAAACTGAGACATCACATGCTGGAGACAGAGATTATTACCTCCAGTAAGTACTGAAACTGCTTTTGCATTTATTCAGGATCTGAATTATATTTCTGTTTGTGTTCTGGCAGAATACTGGAAGTCTATTGTAGACTTACAATCTCATCAGATCATCCCTAAATTAATGTCAATCTTCAAACCATGCAGGTCTAAAGTTATGAAAACATTTTGACAAAACAAATGATTTTTCATTTTACACAACAATAAATGTAATGCTGAAAATGACAAACAGAAACTACTTGCCACAATGTATTGGTGTATTGAAATCACACTTGGGAGATGTCTTTGCCATCCTGCTTTGAGGAGACATTGGTATTTTGGGTACAGAACCTCTATTGATCAAGAAATATAAATAAATATATAATAATATTTATACTTTTTGTGAATTTTGTATAATTTGGCCTTGAGTCCAGAAGCATCAGCAGTAACTTACAGTTTCTGAGTGGGTGGCCCAAGATAAATGATCATTTGAATTGAGATCTGTAAACTTATTTACAACTTTAACTTTTCGTTAATTGTTTCCATGTTTTAGGACATTTACTCATTTTAAAAGATAAATCAACAATATTCCAGTTTGAGTACATTTGAGCTCTGGAAAGAATTAAGAGACCGTTTCAAATGTTCAGTTTCTCTGGATTTACTATTTATAGGTGTATGTTTGAGTAAAATTAAAAATTTTGTTTTCTATAAACTACTGACAACATTTCTTTCAAGTTACAAATAAAAAAAAAGTGTCATTTAGAGCATTTATTTGCAGAAAATGTGTCTGGTCAAAATAACAAAAATGCAGTGTTTTCACACCTTGAATAATGCAAAGAAAACAAGTTCATATTCATTTTTAAACAACACAATACTAATGCTTTAAATTAGGAAGAGTTCATAAATCAATATTTGGAGGAATAACCCTGATGTTCAATCACAGCATGCATTAATGCTTTGCATCAGTATCGGTAAATACCACTGTACAATCTCGGCATTCTCTTCAGCAGTCTTTCACATTGCTGTTGGGTGACTTTATGCCACTCCTGGCGCAAAACTTCAAGCAGAAATTCAACAGACACTTGAATGGCTGCCATACATGTAGAGATGCTGATTTAAGAAACATTTGGAGTGGTCTCTTAATTTTTTCCACAGCCTTATATACAGTATATATATATTTAATTTGACATGCATAACATATGAAACGTTAGGAGGCCTTGTGGCTGGGTACTTTCAGATGAAAGGAGGAGTCTATTCAAAATTAATAACTCTATAATCCAGAACATTACATTTGAGAAATTAAAACTTTTTTTTCCCTTAAAAAAAAATAAATAATCCAAATCTACTGGACATCTCTTTTCATTTTAAATAATGGGAATTGGGTAACTAACACCAATACAAACATCTCAGTATTTATTTCTGCATTAAATAACACATATTGCATGACTTGTTTTGTGTATTTGTGGATGGCATTGTGAGCAAAGGAAACAGTATGTGTGTGCGTTCTTTTGATGGGTGGATTTTTGAATTGAGTTCTCATCAAAAAAATCCTCCACATGCAGCAATGAAAGCCTTTGAACGTTACATTTATATAGCGCTTTTCTGACACTACACTCAAAGCGCTTTACACAGTGAACAGGGACTCCTCAACCACCACCAGTGTGCAGCATCCACCTGGAAGATGCAACGGTAGCCGTAGTGTGCCTGTACGCTCACCACACACCAGCTGTTGAGAGGAAAGAATAGAGTTATAAAGCCAATTAATGGATGAAGTTTATTAGGAAGCCATGATTGAGATGAGCCAATGGGGGAATTTAGCCAGGACACCGGGGTTACACCCCTACTCTTCACGAGAAGTGCTCTAGGATTTTTAATGACCACAGCGAGTCAGGACCTCGGTTTAACGTCTCATCCGACAGACGGTGCCTTTTTACAGTATAGTGCCCCGTCACACTTTTGCAATTATCTGTTGTACATGTCTGTGTTTCTTTACACACTCTAATCTTTTCTTTTTGTTTTTCTGTTTCAAAAGTGGCTTTTTCATTGCAGTTCTTCCCATAAGTCCTCCTGAGTCTTCTCTTTACTGTTGTACATGAAACTGGTGTTGAGCGGGTAGAATTCAATGAAGCTGTCATCGGAGGACATGTGAGGCGTCTATTTCTCAAACTAGAGACTCTGATGTACTTATCCTCTTGTTTAGTTGTACATCTGGTCATCCACATCTCTTTCTGTCCTTGTTAGAGACAGTTGTGCTTTGTCTTTGAAGACTGTAATTACACCTCAGTATGAAATCTTCAGTTTTTTGGCAATTTCAATCATTGTAAATCCTTTATTCCTCAAAACAATTATTGACTGACGAGTTTCTAGAGAAAGCTGTTTCTTTTTTGCCATTTTGACCTAATATTGCCCTTAAGACATGTCTAGATTTGATCAAAAATTACTTTTAAAATAGTGATGGTGCTGTTTTTTACATCAGTAATGTCCTGACTATACTTTGTGATCAGTTGAACGCCACTTCAGTGAATTAAAGAAAAAAATCCCTTTATATAATTTATTTGAAAGAATGAAAACAGTTTCATGTCTATCCTTGCATTTTTCATCTGGTCGAGGTTGATCGGGGTTTTAGAAGGTAATTAGTAATAAGTAATGCAATTACTTTTCAGATAGAGTAATTAGTACAGTGATCTACTTACACTGTCGAAGATGTAATTAGACCCCTTCCAGGACCAGGAAAGCTCCAAAGCACTCCTGAGATTCCTGAAAGGCACCCGGAGACTGAACCCTCCCCTCTCTGGCCTTCAGAGACCCCCCTTCGAGCCGCTTGATTCAGTTGAGCTCAAGGCCCTCTCCCTGAAGACGACCCTCCTGATCGCGTTAGCCTCCATCAAGAGGGTTGGGGACCTGCAAGCATTCTCTGTCAGCGACACCCACCTGGAGTTCGGTCTGGCACATTCTCACGTTATCCTCAGGCTGCGACCGGGCTATGTGCCCAAGGTTCCTTCGACCCCCTTCAGGGACCTGCAAGCACTGCCCCGGGAGGAGGCAGACCCAGCCCTTTCGTTGCTGTGTTCGGTACATGCTTTGCTTATCTATTTGGACCGCACGCAGAGCTTTAGATGTTCTGAGCAGCTCTTTGTCTGCTTCAGCAGATGGTGGAAAGGGAACACCGTCTCTAAACAGAGGTTAGCTCACTGGGTTGTTGATGCTATTTCTTTAGCTTATCACACCCAGGCCGTGCCCGTCCCCTTGCGAGTTCAAGCACACTCTACGAGAAGTGTGGCATCCTTGTGGGCACTGGCCCATGGCACCTCCTTAGCAGACATCTGCAGAGCAGCGGGCTAGGCAACACCCAATACCTTTGCCAAATTTTACAATGTCCGGGTTGAGTCGGTCTTGTCCCGTGTTTTGTCAGGTCCGAGCCGGTAGATCTCGGTAATGCGGCACAACCGACCAGGTGTTCCGCTTGCACACAGCGCCCTTCACCAAGTTGATTCAGTGCGCTTTCTATCCCAGGTTAGCCACTAAGCGTCGCTCCCTGGATGTTCTCCTCCCTAGCCTTCTGGCCTGCGATCTCAGTGGAGCAATTCGTGTCCAGACCCACTACGAGTCACAGGTTCTCTGTACTGTGATCGGGCTCCACGGGTTTAGTTCCCTTTTCAGGCAAACTCCCCGTGATGTATTTCCCGCGGTACTGTCCCCCTGTCGGCAGACCCACGTTTCACTTGGGCAGCCCCGCTGCCTCGGTCGCCGTGCTTGTAGAGTCCCCCTTCATTAGGCTGGACCTACCACCGCACCATTTCCCACATTTGGCTTTACAACCCTCGTGGTGTATTTGCCACATGTTACCTCCCCCTAGACTGGGCAGGAATTTGCCTCTTCAGGGTCTTTTCCCCATGAAAGAATAGGACCGGGAAAGACCGCCTTCCCTGACGCATTTCATAGCTTTTGACTATTGGTGGAACAGGGGCATACAACAATAATTGGGTGGACCTGAATGTCAAATGGGTGGCACCGGCACACCCAGCCCCACCCGTGGATCTGCCAGTGCTTGAATCTGGTGTCTTTTAGATTAATTGGAACATACAGATTTGAAGGATATTCAGTGTTCAATGTCAGCCATATTGCCCATCAGATATTCCTTAAATAATGTATTGTACTCATTTAGTGTATTGATTTAAAACCTGTTAAGTGCTATTATGAGCCTTGGGTTAACATGAACAGTGTTTTGGACAGCCCCACAGTGGTTGGGGAAAACATAAACTTTTTAAATGTTTTATTTATTTTTTTATTAAATTAAATTTTGCTCTCTTTAGATTTCTTGGATGCTATACTGAATACATTTACACCTGTCCTGTCAATTTAGAACATTATATTTGCAAAACAAAAAAATACAAATAAAAAAACATTACACGTAGGTAAAAATTCAACTTTATATATATTTTTTTGCATTTTAATCAAATGTTTGACTGGACATAAAGTGCTCAAAGTGCTGAATCACAGTTTTTGTTTTCCAGGTAAAATGTTAAATTCTTTGAGGCTGTTTGTCATCTGGACTTCAGTTGCAGTTGGGTTCAGTGTGATTGCTGTAATACTGATTGCAGCTTTTATTCATAAACACAGAGGTAAAATTATTGTATGTTTCCCATATAACATGTAATGAATGTAAGTAGGGGAGAGCTTGGCTAGTTGCAACAGTTTTTACTGCAGTGAATTTATCTACAAGATTTAACCACCTTGACCTTTTGTCATAGCAGAGCATGTTGTTGATGGGCAACTTGCCACAATGAAAACACATGATGCTGATTTAAAGTAAACAAACATTTTCCACAGATTATATATATATACAGTATCTCACAAAAGTGAGTACACCCTTAAGTGAAAATGTCCATATTAGGCCCAATTAGCCATTTTCCCTCCCCGGTGTCATGTGACTCGTTAGTGTTACATGGTCTCAGGTGTGAATGGGGAGCAGGTGTGTTAAATTTGGTGTCATCGCGCTCACACTCCCTCAAACTGGTCACTGGAAGTTCAACATGGCACCTCATGGCAAAGAACTATCTGAGGATCTGAAAAAAATAATTGTTGCTCTAGATAAAGATGGCCTAGGCTATAAGAAGATTGCCAAGACCCTGACACTGAGCTGCAGCACGGTGGCCAAGACCATACATATTTGGGAAATAGACGTATGAGTGCTGCCAGCATTGCTGCAGAGGTTGAAGGGGTTCAGCCTGTCAGTGCTCAGACCATACTCCACACACTGCATCAAATTGGTCTGCATGGCTGTCGTCCCAGAAGGAAGCCTCTTCTAAAGATGATGCACAAGAATGCCCGCAAACAGTTTACTGAAGACAAGCAGGCTAAGGACATGATTACTGGAACCATGTCCTGTGGTCTGATGAGACCAAGATAAACTTATTTGGTTCAGATGGTGTCAAGCGTGTGTGGCAGAAACCATACAGAAGCAGAGCATGATCCCCTCCCTTCGGAGACTGGGCCGCAGGGCAGTATTCCAGCATAATAACGACCCCAAACACACCTCCAAGATGACCACTGCCTTGCTAGAGAAGCTGAGGGTGAAGGTGATGGACTGGCCAAGCATGTCTCCAGACCTAAACCCCATTGAGCATCTGTGGGGCATCCTCAAACGGAAGGTGGAGGAGCACAAGGTCTCTAACATCCACCAGCTCCGTGATGTCATCATGGAGGAGTGGAAGAGGACTCCAGTGGCAACCTGCGAAGCTCTGGTGAACTCCATGCCCAAGAGGGTTAAAGCAGTGCTGGAAAATAATGGTGGCCACACAAAGTATTGACACTTTGGACCCAAATTGGACATTTTCACTTAGGGCTGTTCTCACTTTTGTTGCCAGCGGTTTAGACATTAATGTCTGTGTGTTGAGTTATTTTGAGGGAACAGCAAATGTACACTGTTATACAAGCTGTACACTCACTACTTTACATTGTAGCAAAGTGTCATTTCTTCAGTGTTGTCACATGAAAAGATATAATCAAATATTTACAAAAATGTGAGGGGTGTACTCACTTTTGTGAGATACTGTGTATATATATTTATATATAAATCAAACCATTGTATTGACAATGACATTTTTTTATTAATAAATTGTTTAAAATTGCAGCATGTAAAACAGCAACAAATAAGCCTGCATATATGAGAAATCAATGACGTCTTACCCCAATATTGCTGTAACAACTTCCCAATGCTCCAGCCTGACATTTATGACAAATGCACGTGTGTTAAGAACACAGTTTAACCTTTTAGTTAAAATCAATTCTGTCATGTGACTACAGATTTGCATTAATACCAATTTCAAGATTGATCTTAACACAGATCTGATGCTGCAAACACATCTGTGTCATGACACTTCCAGGAGTGCCAACACAAATATCTTGTATCATGCAGCTGTCATCGACAAGTGCACAGAGAACTAACGAATGGCCACTCTGTGTGATTAATTTAATCGCGGTAGACATCCGTTTATTTATTAAAGTTGCTTTTCCACATTATTCCAATTAAAAGACGGCAGTCATGAAATTAGCCCACAATACAAAAAACATCATTTCTGTGCACAAAGATGTTTTAAATTAAAAATAAATAAACAATAGAGGAGAAAAGGAGAAAAACATTAATGTGCTTTTTTAGAACAATAACAGCCCGATTCTGTAAAATTATTGTTTAGTTTACTTTTGAAAAAATGTCGGCAAAATTCCCTGTATGAAATTAAATAAAATACCAAATGAAAAACACAATATTTACTAAAATGAAAAAATGATATTTTTAGACCTATATATGCCTTTTCTTTACACAAACTGAAATTAGTACCCTGTTCTGTAGATGAATAAAGTCTTCTGAATGACTCTCAGAATGTTCTGCACTTTTCTCAAGACTATAAACTATCAGAACTATTTGTACAATGATGAGTTCACTTTCAGAAAATGAGCTTTTGAAAATTTTAAAACTTTTAAATATTTTAAATCTGACCCTCTTTACCTCGGATCGCATTTGCTGAGCTTCTTCATACAATGGAAATTGCATTATTATATTAAATTAATTTTAGATGATAATTAAGTTCAGTTGCTCGTTAAAAGTTGCTGGACAAATATGTGGGACATAATGCATGTGATGGTGATGCTTTAGATGATTGCTCAAAATATTGAATATCAGGAATGTATTTGACAGGCACAACATCAGGACCAATATTACAGTCCTATCAAAAGGGCAACTGTTCACTTTTGATTGCTATTCCTCCTCTTCTGATTGCATTTATTTGTGAAATTAAAATAAAAGAGAGATGCGACACACAAAACTGAGGCGACAGTCGAATCACCGCCGCTTTACAAGCGCGTTCACGAGAATCCTGATGCTTTGTTGTGCACGACTGCTTGCGGCGCACATTAAACAAATATTTTATATCGTCATTGATGAATCAGAGCTGAATGTATTAATGATCAATCAAACCACATTTCACTTTTATGTGCTCAAACACAAAATGGGGAAGAAAAAACTCGCTGTTGCTGAATTTTGAAGAAATAATCGAAGATTAATCAATTATCAAAATAATCGTTACAGCAACTGAGTTACAAACACTGTCTAACAATACATTAGATTCACAATATGAGAACAGGAGAATGCAAGAGGGTCAATTTTAACTTATTAACTTTATATAACTTTATTAAGTTATTCATTCATTATGAATTATAAATCTGTTTGATCAATAAAATATTTAATTAAAAACACACTGTGTATATTTATAATGAAGTAGAATTTATATATTTATAATGAAGCAGAATTTATATATTTATAATGAAGTAGAATTTATATATTTATAATGAAGTAGAATTTATAATGAAGCAGAATTTATATATTTATAATGAAGCAGAATTTTTATATTTATAATGAAGCAGAATTTTTATATTTATAATGAAGCAGAATTTATATATTTATAATGAAGCAGAATTTATATATTTATAATGAAGCAGAATTTATATATTTATAATGAAGCAGAATTTATATATTTATAATGAAGCAGAATTTATATATTTATAATGAAGCAGAATTTATTTATAATGAAGCAGAATGTATAGATTTATAATGAAGCAGAATGTATAGATTTATAATGAAGCAGAATGTATAGATTTATAATGAAGCAGAATGTATAGATTTATAATGAAGAAGAATTTATTTATAATGAAGCAGAATTTATATATTTATAATGAAGCAGAATTTATATATTTATAATGAAGTAGAATTTATATATTTATAATGAAGAAGAATTTATATATTTATAATGAAGCAGAATTTATATATTTATAATGAAGAAGAATTTATATATTTATAATGAAGAAGGCTCGTCGGCGAAGCCTGGTGGCCGGGCTTGTCACGGAGCCCGGCCGGGCACAGCCCGAAGAAGCAACGTGGAACCCCCTCTACATCCCTTGGGCCCACCACCCATTGGAGGAACCGCAGGAGTCGGGTGCGCTGCCACATGGAGGCAGTGAAGGCCGTGGGCCTCGGCGGACCAGACCGGGCAGCAAAGGCTTGCTCTGGGGGCGTGGAATGTCACCTCACTGGGGAAGGAGCGGAACTAGTGAGGGAGGTGGAGCGTTACCAGTTGGATCTGGTGGGGCTTACATCGGCCTTACAGTTTTGGCTCTGGATCCGTACTCCTGGATAGGGGATGGACTCTATTCTTCTCTGGAGTTTCCCAGGGTGTGAGGCGACGGCGGTGTGGGGATACTCACGAGTCCCGGCTGGCGCCACTACGTTGGAGTTTACCCGGTGGACGAGAGGGTCAGCCTCCCTACGCCCTACGGGTTGTGGGGAAAACTCTGACTGTTGTCTGTGCATATGCACCGAACAGCAGTTCAGAGTATTCGGCCTTCTTGGAGACCCTGAATGGAGTCCTGAATAGGGCTCCAGTAGGGGACTCCATAGTGATGCTGGGTGACTTCAACGCACTGCGTGGGAAATGACAGGGACACCTGGAAAGGCGTGATTGGGAGGAGCGGCCTCCTGATCTGAACTCAAGTGGATGTTTGTTATTAGATTTCTGTGCTAGTCATGGATTATCTATAACAAACACCATGTTCGAACATAAGGATGCTCATAAGTGTGCGTGGTACCAGAGCACCCTAGGCGAAGGTCGATGATCGATTTTGTAATCGTGTGCAGTCGGATCTGAGGCCATATGTTTGGACACTTCGGGTAAAGAGAGGGGCAGAGCTGTCAACCGATCACCATCTGGTGGTGAGTTGGGTCAGGGGATGGGGAAAGACTCTGGACAGACCTGGGAAGCCCAAGCGAGTAGTCTTGGGTGAACTGGGAGCGTTTGGAGGAGGTCCTGTCCGTGAGATCTTCAACTCACACCTCCGGCGGAGCTTTTCAGGCATCCCTCGCGGAGGTTGGGGACATTGAACGGAGTGGGCAATGTTCAAAGCTTCCATTGCCGAAGCAGCGGTGGAGAGCTGCGGCCTCAAGGTTTTAGGTGCCGCAAGGGGTGGTAACCCTCGAACACCGTGGTGGACACTGGTGGTCAGGGAAGCCGTCCGACTGAAGAAAGAGGCCTTCGGGATTTGTTGTCCCGGAGGTCTCCGGAGGCAGTTGCAAGGTACCGACAGGCCAGAAGGGCTCGCGGCCTCGGCCGTGAGGGAGGCAAAGCAGTGGGTGTGGGAAAAGTTGGAGAAGCCATGGAGAAGGACTTTCAGGTCCGCACCAAAGTGCTTCTGGAAAACCGATCCGCCACCTTAGGAGGGAAGCGGGGAACCATTCAAGCTGTATACAGCAAAGATGGGGCGCTGTTGACCTCAACCGAGGAGGTTATTGGTGAGTGGAAGGAACACTTTGAAGAACTCCTAAATCCCAACACGCCCTCTATGGTAGAGGCAGAGCAGGAGGATGATGGGGGATCAGATTCTATTTCCCTGGGGGAGGTCACTGAGGTAGTCAAACAACTCCGCAGTGGCAAAGCCCGAGGATTGATGAGATCCGACCAGAAATGCTGAAAGCTCTGGATGTGGAGGGGTGTCATGGATGACACGCCTCTTCAACATTGCGTGGAAATCTGGGACAGTGCCTAAGGAGTGGCAGAGCGGGGTGGTGGTTCCCCTCTTCAAAAGGGGGATCAGAGAGTGTGTGCCAACTACAGGGGTATCACACTTCTCAGCCTCCCTGGTAAAGTTTACTCCAAGGTGCTGGAGAGGAGGGTTAGGCCGATTGTCGAACCTCAGATTGAAGAAGGAACAATGCGGTTTTAGGTCCTGGCCGTGGAGCAGCCGGACCAGATCTTTACTCTCGCAAGGATCCTGGAGGGGGCCTGGGAGTATGCCCATCCGGTCTACATGTGTTTTGTGGATCTGGAGAAGGTATGACCGGGTCCCCGGGAGAACTGTGGGAGGTGCTCTTGAGAGTGCAGGGGTGGGGGTCCCTTCTTAGAGGCGATCCAATCCCTGTACGTCCAAAGCGAGGGCTGTGTCGGGTCCTCGGCACAAAGTCGAGTTCATTCCATGTGGGGGTTGGTCTCCGCCAAGGCTGCGCTTTGTCACCAATCCTGTTTGTGATATTCATGGACAGGATATCGAGCGTAGTCGAGGTGGGGAAGGTGTCTTGATTCGGTGGGCTGGGGATCTCATCGCTGCTTTTTGCAGATGATGTTGTCTTCATGTCATCATCGGTCCGTGACCTTCAGCTCTCACTGGATAAGCTGGCAGTCGAGTGTGAAGCAGCTGGGATGAGGATTAGCACCTCTAAATCTGAGGCCATGGTTCTCAGCAGGAAACCGATGGAGTCGTACTCCAGGTAGGGAATGAGGTTTTGCCCCAAGTGAAGGAGTTCAAGTACCTCGGGGTCTTGTTCACAGTGAGGGGACAATGGAGCGGGAGGTTGGCGGAGAATCGGGGCAGCAGGGGCGGTATTGCACTCAGCTCTATCGCACCGTTGTCCGCGAAAGAGAGCTGAGCGAAGGCAAAGCTCTCGATCTACCGATCAATTTTGTTCCTACCCTCACCTATGGTCATGAAGGTTGGGTCATGACCCGAAAGAACTAGGTCGCTGAGTACAAGCGGCGAAATGGGCTTCCTCAGAAGGGTGGCGGGCTTCTCCCTTAGAGATAGGGTGAGGAGCTCAGTCATCCGTGAGGAGCTTCGGAGTAGAGCAGCTGCTCGCTTTGCGTTGAAAGGAGTCAGTTGAGGTGGTTTGGGCATCTGGTAAGGATGCCCCTGGCCGCCTCCCTAGGGAGGTGTTTCAGGCACGTCCAGCTGGGAGGAGGCCTCGGGGAAGACCCAGGACTAGGTGGAGAGATTACATCTCCACACTGGCCTGGGAGCACCTCAGGGTTGCCCAGTCAGAGCTGGTTAATGTGGCTCGGGATAGGGAAGTTTGGGGCCCCCTGCTGGAGCAGCTGCCCCTGACCCGACTCGGATAAGCGGTTGAAGATGGATGGATGGATAATGAAGAAGAATTTATATATTTATAATGAAGTAGTACTTATATATTTATAATGAAGAATTTATATATTTATAATGAAGTAGAATTTATATATTTATAATGAAGCAGAATTTATACATTTATAATGAAGCAGAATTTATACATTTATAATGAAGCAGAATTTTTATATTTATAATGAAGCAGAATTTATATATTTATAATGAAGCAGAATTTATATATTTATAATGAAGCAGAATTTATATATTTATAATGAAGAATAATTTTTATATTTATAATGAAGCAGAATTTATATATTTATAATGAAGAAGAATTTATTTATAATGAAGCAGAATTTATATATTTATAATGAAGCAGAATTTATAGATTTATAATGAAGCAGAATTTATATATTTATAATGAAGTAGAATTTATTTATTTATAATGAAGTAGAATTTATATACAGTGAGGAAAATAAGTATTTGAACACCCTACTATTTTGCAAGTTCTCCCACTTAGAAATCATGGAGGGGTCTGAAATTGTCATCGTAGGTGCATGTCCACTGTGAGAGACATAATCTAAAAAAAAAAAATCCAGAAATCACAATGTATGATTTTTTAACTATTTATTTGTATGATACAGCTGCAAATAAGTATTTGAACACCTGAGAAAATCCATGTTAATATTTGGTACAGTAGCCTTTGTTTGCAATTACAGAGGTCAAACGTTTCCTGTAGTTTTTCACCAGGTTTGCACACACTGCAGGAGGGATTTTGGCCCACTCCTCCACACAGATCTTCTCTAGATCAGTCAGGTTTCTGGGCTGTCGCTGAGAAACACGGAGTTTGAGCTCCCTCCAAAGATTCTCTATTGGGTTTAGGTCTGGAGACTGGCTAGGCCACGCCAGAACCTTGATATGCTTCTTACAGAGCCACTCCTTGGTTATCCTGGCTGTGTGCTTCGGGTCATTGTCATGTTGGAAGACCCAGCCTCGACCCATCTTCAATGCTCTAACTGAGGGAAGGAGGTTGTTCCCCAAAATCTCGCAATACATGGCCCCGGTCATCCTCTCCTTAATACAGTGCAGTCAGCCCTGTCCCATGTGCAGAAAAACACCCCCAAAGCATGATGCTACCACCCCCATGCTTCACAGTAGGGATGGTGTTCTTGGGATGGTACTCATCATTCTTCTTCCTCCAAACACGGTCAGTGGAATTATGACCAAAAAGTTCTATTTTGGTCTCATCTGACCACATGACTTTCTCCCATGACTCCTCTGGATCATCCAAATGGTCATTGGCAAACTTAAGGCGGGCCTTGACATGTGCTGGTTTAAGCAGGGGAACCTTCCGTGCCATGCATGATTTCAAACCATGGCGTCTTAGTGTATTACCAACAGTAACCTTGGAAGCGGTGGTCCCAGCTCTTTTCAGGTCATTGACCAGCTCCTCCCGTGTAGTTCTGGGCTGATTTCTCACCTTTCTTAGGATCATTGAGACCCCACGAGGTGAGATCTTGCATGGAGCCCCAGTCCGAGGGAGATTGACAGTCATGTTTAGCTTCTTCCATTTTCTAATGATTGCTCCAGCAGTGGACCTTTTTTCACCAAGCTGCTTGGCAATTTCCCGTAGCCCTTTCCAGCCTTGTGGAGGTGTACAATTTTGTCTCTAGTGTCTTTGGACAGCTCTTTGGTCTTGGCCATGTTAGTAGTTGGATTCTTACTGATTGTATTGGGTGGACAGGTGTCTTTATGACCTCAAACAGGTGCATCTAATTTAGGATAATAAATGGAGTGGAGGTGGACATTTTAAAGGCAGACTAACAGGTCTTTGAGGGTCAGAATTCTAGCTGATAGACAGGTGTTCAAATACTTATTTGCAGCTGTATCATACAAATAAATAGTTAAAAAATCATACATTGTGATTTCTGGATTTTTTTTATTTAGATTATGTCTCTCACAATGGACATGCACCTACGATGACAATTTCAGACCCCTCCATGATTTCCAAGTGGGAGAACTTGCAAAATAGCAGGGTGTTCAAATACTTATTTTCCTCACTGTATTTATAATGAAGTAAAATGGATCATTTGATTTCACTGATTTTCAGATGTATAAACTGTCTGATGTCTTTTTGTTTTTTATATTTCCTTCATTAGATTTAAACAGAGAGAAGATGAAAAATCAAGAAGGTGATTTTTATATGACTATTAATTGATTAATCATGAATTCTAAAGTCTGTTGTAATCCACAAAATATTTAATTAACAAACACTGAATGTAATTATAACGAAGTAGAATTTATAGATTTATAATGAAGTAGAATTTATATATTTATAATGAAGAATAATTTATATATTTATAATGAAGTAGAATTTATAGATTTATAACGAAGTAGAATTTATTTATTTATAATGAAGTAGAATTTATATATTTATAATGAAGTAAAATGGATCATATTTGATTTCACTGATTTTCAGATGTATAAACTGTCTGATGTCTTCTTGTTTTTTATATTTCCTTCATTAGATTTAAACAGAGAGAAGATGAAAAATCAAGAAGGTGATTTTTATGTGACTATTAATTGATTAATCATGAATTCTAAAGTCTGTAGTAATCTAAAAATATTTAATTAACAAACACTGAATGTAATTATAACGAAGAAGAATTTATATATTTATAATGAAGTAGAATTTATATATTTATAATGAAGCAGAATTTATATATTTATAATGAAGCAGAATTTATAGATTTATAATGAAGAAGAATTTATATATTTATAATGAAGAATAATTTATTTATAATGAAGCAGAATTTATATATTTATAATGAAGAAGAATTTATATATTTATAATGAAGTAAAATGGATCATTTGATTTCACTGATTTTCAGATGTATAAACTGTCTGATGTCTTTTTGTTTTTTATATTTCCTTCATTAGATTTAAACAGAGATAAGATGAAAAATCAAGAAGGTGATTTTTATATGACTATTAATTGATTAATCATGAATTCTAAAGTCTGTAGTAATCCACAAAATATTTAATTAACAAACACTGAATGTAATTATAACGAAGTAGAATTTATAGATTTATAATGAAGTAGAATTTATAGATTTATAACGAAGTAGAATTTATTTATTTATAATGAAGTAGAATTTATATATTTATAATGAAGTAGAATTTATAGATTTATAACGAAGTACAATTTATTTATTTATAATGAAGTAGAATTTATATATTTGATTTCACTGATTTTCAGATGTATAAAATCTAATATAATCTTGTATGTAATGTATATAATCTTTTATAATTGATTCATTAGATTTAAACAACGAGAAAAGGAGAAATCAAGAAAGTGTTTTTATTCACACAATATTTAATTAAAACAAACTGTGTATCATATAAACACATGACTCAAAATTAAGGGCTTGAAGATGTTGCCATTTGGGTTTTAATTTGTCTTTTATGTTTGCAGCTGTTGTTACTTTGTGCAGTGAAACAAAGATGTAATTTAATGTTGTTTTCTCCTTATTCTGAACTTCCTTCAGAACACAGTCGACTTTTACAGAGTCAGAAGAGGATTATCCCATATGGTGAATTTGTTTTAATGACTCTATATTTAATTATTCATCTCATTATTGATCTGAAGAGGAATTCTGTCATGATCTCTGTTTAACTCCAAACTTTCTGTCTGTATTTAGTGTTCACACATTTCAGAAATCATGCAGGTGAGTAAACAGTAAACGTGCAGGTGAGTAAACAGTAAACGTGCAGGTGAGTAAACAGTAAACGTGCAGGTGAGTAAACAGTAAACGTGCAGGTGAGTAAACAGTAAACATAATGAAATGAAATAAATAACTGATCTCAGATTAAACATAAACGATTGTAACAGCTGTTCAGTATATAAGGATCTCAATATCAATGGAATGGTTATGGGTGATCATACACCATCAATAGTTCAATGTTCTGTAAAATACTGATCAGTGTCTTTTATTATTTATTATTTATCAAATCTCTCAAATACTAATTCGTTCTCCAATTTGGAATTGTCTTACTTTAATGAAGCAGGACTGGTGGATGAAAGAAAGGAAATGATCCTCTTCTTTATGAGTTGTTGTTCCAGTGTAGGGTTTGTGTGTCTCGCCATCAAATGTGAAATTTCAGCTCACAGAAGAAACACAAACCGTAAAACCAAGAAAAAACCTGAACACAGACCAGAGCAATCATTAAGTGGATTCAAGAATAATTTCACATAAAGTCATTTAGGTAGAAATAACCAAATTAAACTATTATATATACAGATTAAAATGGCATTTTTACATTATAATCATGTACCTCTATATTAATCGTTTTTCTCTGACACGTGTCAACTGCAATGAACAAGGTTCACTACGACCACATTTATAACCACTTGGATTAATCGAAATACAATAATGAAAAGGGAATAAACACTATGTTTACTTTGTAACGGGGTATTTAGCCCGTCTTGTAGGGGAAATTTGTTAGTGCTGCCCTGGAAGACTGAATAACGAAAGGATCTTAGTCCCCGCTTTCAGTGCTTTTAGTCTCGTTACACACTAAATGTATGTTGTGTCCGACCTTATTGTGAAGTGACACTACAGACCGGAAAGGGTAGGCTTCGGGTACTGTAACGTCATACAGTGGCTTCCTGAAGTGTAAACGTATATGTGAGACACAGTCTAATATACTCCTCCCTCCCCGAGCCTAATAAAGTAGGTGAGACGCCCCCACTCCCTGACAGCTCTCAACAAAAGATACACTGTAGACAAGTACAAAATTATAACAAAATGTATTTTACTTTAAATATTCTATTTTCTTAAATCAAGTATTATTCTAGTCTGAATAATCAATTAAATAAAAACTAATACAAATTAAATTACAGTCTTTGTGTTTTCTTTTAAACCCAATAAACACAATCTTCACCTTCAATGTAAAAGTTATAAACTTTTCACTAACAAAATAACAAATCCTAAATGTTACCTCAAAAATGAAAACACTGGATTCTCAATGTAAACACAACCTAGGATAAATCCTCACTGTTCAAATGATCACTTACAAACACATCACATTTGAAAACAACATACACAATCTCACTTCAAAATGAGCAGTTGGATGAAATGTTGTTAAATGTTCACTCACAGTTCACTTCACCTCCTGTAGTTCACTTGAACTCTCACAGTTCACTTCACCTTCTGTAGTTCCCTTGAACTCTCACAGTTCACTTCACCTTCTGTAGTTCCCTTGAACCCTCACAGTTCACTTCACCTTCTGTAGTTCCCTTGAACCCTCACAGTTCACTTCACCTTCTGTAGTTCCCTTGAACCCTCACAGTTCACTTCACCTTCTGTAGTTCCCTTGAACTCTCACAGTTCACTTCACCTTCTGTAGTTCCCTTGAACCCTCACAGTTCACTTCACCTTCTGTAGTTCCCTTGAACCCTCACAGTTCACTTCACCTTCTGTAGTTCCCTTGAACCCTCACAGTTCACTTCACCTTCTGTAGTTCCCTTGAACCCTCACAGTTCACTTCACCTTCTGTAGTTCACTTGAACTCTCACAGTTCACTTCACCTTCTGTAGTTCCCTTGAACCCTCACAGTTCACTTCACCTTCTGTAGTTCCCTTGAACCCTCACAGTTCACTTCACCTTCCGTAGTTCCCTTGAACCCTCACAGTTCACTTCACCTTCCGTAGTTCACTTGAACTCTCACAGTTCACTTCACCTTCCGTAGTTCACTTGAACTCTCACAGTTCACTTCACCTTCTGTAGTTCACTTGAACACTCACAGTTCACTTCACCTTCTGTAGTTCACTTGAACACTCACAGTTCACTTCACCTTCTGTAGTTCACTTGAACACTCACAGTTCACTTCACCTTCTGTAGTTCACTTGAACACTCACAGTTCACTTCACCTTCTGTAGTTCACTTGAACACTCACAGTTCACTTCACCTCCTGTAGTTCACTTCACCTTCTGTAGTTCACTTGAACTCTCACAGTTCACTTCACCTTCTGTAGTTCCCTTGAACTCTCACATTTCACTTCACCTTCTGTAGTTCACTTGAACACTCACAGTTCACTTCACCTTCTGTAGTTCACTTCACCTTCTGTAGTTCCCTTGAACTCTCACAGTTCACTTCACCTTCTGTAGTTCCCTTGAACACTCACAGTTCACTTCACCTTCTGTAGTTCACTTGAACACTCACAGTTCACTTCACCTTCTGTAGTTCACTTGAACTCTCACAGTTCACTTCACCTTCTGTAGTTCCCTTGAACTCTCACAGTTCACTTCACCTTCTGTAGTTCACTTCACCTTCTGTAGTTCACTTGAACACTCACAGTTCACTTCACCTTCTGTAGTTCACTTGAACTCTCACAGTTCACTTCACCTTCTGTAGTTCACTTGAACACTCACAGTTCACTTCACCTTCTGTAGTTCACTTGAACTCTCACAGTTCACTTCACCTTCTGTAGTTCACTTGAACTCTCACAGTTCACTTCACCTTCTGTAGTTCACTTGAACTCTCACAGTTCACTTCACCTTCTGTAGTTCACTTGAACACTCACAGTTCACTTCACCTTCTGTAGTTCACTTGAACACTCACAGTTCACTTCACCTTCTGTAGTTCACTTGAACACTCACAGTTCACTTCACCTTCTGTAGTTCACTTGAACACTCACAGTTCACTTCACCTTCTGTAGTTCACTTGAACACTCACAGTTCACTTCACCTTCTGTAGTTCACTTGAACTCTCACAGTTCACTTCACCTTCTGTAGTTCACTTGAACACTCACAGTTCACTTCACCTTCTGTAGTTCACTTGAACTCTCACAGTTCACTTCACCTTCTGTAGTTCCCTTGAACTCTCACAGTTCACTTCACCTTCTGTAGTTCACTTCACCTTCTGTAGTTCACTTGAACACTCACAGTTCACTTCACCTTCTGTAGTTCACTTGAACTCTCACAGTTCACTTCACCTTCTGTAGTTCACTTGAACACTCACAGTTCACTTCACCTTCTGTAGTTCACTTGAACTCTCACAGTTCACTTCACCTTCTGTAGTTCACTTGAACTCTCACAGTTCACTTCACCTTCTGTAGTTCACTTGAACTCTCACAGTTCACTTCACCTTCTGTAGTTCACTTGAACACTCACAGTTCACTTCACCTTCTGTAGTTCACTTGAACACTCACAGTTCACTTCACCTCCTGTAGTTCACTTCACCTTCTGTAGTTCACTTGAACTCTCACAGTTCACTTCACCTTCTGTAGTTCACTTGAACACTCACAGTTCACTTCACCTTCTGTAGTTCACTTGAACACTCACAGTTCACTTCACCTTCTGTAGTTCCCTTGAACTCTCACAGTTCACTTCACCTCCTGTAGTTCACTTCACCTTCTGTAGTTCACTTGAACTCTCACAGTTCACTTCACCTTCTGTAGTTCACTTGAACACTCACAGTTCACTTCACCTCCTGTAGTTCACTTCACCTTCTGTAGTTCACTTGAACACTCACAGTTCACTTCACCTCCTGTAGTTCACTTGAACACTCACAGTTCACTTCACCTCCTGTAGTTCACTTGAACTCTCACAGTTCACTTCACCTTCTGTAGTTCCCTTGAACTCTCACAGTTCACTTCACCTTCTGTAGTTCACTTGAACTCTCACAGTTCACCTTTTATCAGTTCAATAATCAAAAATGAATAAATTGGAAAAAACACCAGTCTGCAGAACGATGAGTACTGATGAGTTGTCTTGACGTAGCGTGCGTTGAAATAAACTTGAAATAGCATTGGGGAAGAGGCTAACTTTAAAGTTCACTCAACTTCAAAGAAATGTCCAAAAATGAAACATATTAAAATGAAATCAAACTGGAACTTCACCACCAAGGAGATGAATCAAACTGGAGATGTCGTGTGGATGGCAGGGAAAAAATAATAATAAAAAAATATATATATATACTAATATATATATATATATATATATATATATATATATATATATATATATATATATTCTGATAACTTAAATCTCCTCAAGATGACGTCTCTGCCGCAACTGCGTCACGCAGCAGTTTCAATCTCACGTGCGACGACACATGTGGAAAACTCAAATACGTGTGATAATTCTCAGCAGTTATTTCTTCTTGTTGCTTCTCAATCAAAAACCGCAAAAACTTTTCAATTGTCACTAATAAAGCAAACTTGTACTTTATATGCAGTCACAGTTCTCATGGCATTCACAGTATATCACTGTCACTTAGCTCCAGCAGCTAATGCAATCCACGGGGAAATTATCCCAAAACTTTAAACAACTGCGAAACACTTAGTGCTGTCGTCTTTTGTCCGAATTAAGCCTCGATAATCTTCCGTCGACACTAACCTTTGCCTACAACACACACACCGCGCTCTCCTTCGTCTCTCCACGGAATGCGCAAAAACACTCGTCAAAATAAAAGTACCCCAAAAATAATTACTTTTCAGAATAATATTTATATACACATATATATACCCGTTACAACTGCAACTAACTAACCCTTATTGACTAAATCATCGCTTTAAGGCATTTTTGTACATTTTTACCATTAACTATATTATATTAACTCACCGAGATCAAATGCGACACAAAAATAATCAATCGGCCTCTTCAGATACTGGATGGCACAAAATGCCTGAACTTCAAACACTTTTCAGAGTTTTTAAACAATATTTGATCAGCTCACATCTTTCTCTGTCATGCTCAGCTCTCTCTCTAACATGGGTACGGAAAAAAGAGTATGTGTGAACCGGGCGTTAAAATTACAGGTGAAACTCGAAAAATTAGAATATTGTGCAAAAGTTCATTAATTTCAGTAATTCAACTTTAAAGGTGAAACTAATCTATTATATAGACTCATTACAAGCAAAGTAAGATATTTCAAGCCTTTATTTGATATAATTTTTATGATTATGGCTTACAGCTTATGAAAACCCCAAATTCAGAATCTCAGAAAATTAGAATATTGTGAAAAGGTTCAGTATTGTAGCTCAAAGTGTCACACTCTAATCAGCTAAACACCTGCAAAGGGTTCCTGAGCCTTTAAATGGTCTCTCAGTCTGGTTCAGTTGAATTCACAATCATGGGGAAGACTGCTGACCTGACAGTTGTGCAGAAAACCATCATTGACACCCTCCACAAGGAGGGAAAGCCTCAAAAGGTAATTGCAAAAGAAGTTGGATGTTCTCAAAGTGCTGTATCAAAGCACATTAATAGAAAGTTAAGTGGAAGGGAAAAGTGTGGAAGAAAAAGGTGCACAAGCAGCAGGGATGACCGTAGCCTGGAGAGGATTGTCAGGAAAAGGCCATTCAAATGTGTGGGGGAGCTTCACAAGGAGTGGACTGAGGCTGGAGTTACTGCATCAAGAGCCACCACACACAGACGGGTCCTGGACATGGGCTTCAAATGTCAAACGTCTTACCTGGGCTAAAGAAAAAAGAACTGGTCTGTTGCTCAGTGGTCCAAAGTCCTCTTTTCTGATGAGAGCAAATTTTGCATCTCATTTGGAAACCAAGGTCCCAGAGTCTGGAGGAAGAATGGAGAGGCACACAATCCAAGATGCTTGAAGTCCAGTGTGAAGTTTCCACAGTCTGTGTTGGTTTGGGGAGCCATGTCATCGGCTGGTGTTGGTCCACTGTGCTTTATTAAGTCCAGAGTCAACGCAGCCGCCTACCGGGACATTTTAGAGCACTTCATGCTTCCTTCAGCAGACAAGCTTTATGGAGATGCTGACTTCATTTTCCAGCAGGACTTGGCACCTGCCCACACTGCCAAAAGTACCAAAACCTGGTTCAATGACCATGGTATTACTGTGCTTGATTGGCCAGCAAACTCGCCTGACCTGAACCCCATAGAGAATCTATGGGGCATTGCCAAGAGAAAGATGAGAGGCATGAGACCAAACAATGCAGAAGAGCTGAAGGTCACTATTGAAGCATCTTGGTCTTCCATAACACCTTAGCAGTGCCACAGGCTGATAGCATCCGTGCCACGCCGCATTGAGGCAGTAATTAATGCAAAAGGGGCCCAAACCAAGTACTGAGTACATATGCATGATTATACTTTTCAGAGGGCCGACATTTCTGTATTTAAAATCCTTTTTTTTATTGATTTCATGTAATATTCTAATTTTCTGAGATTCTGAATTTGGGGTTTTCATAAGCTGTAAGCCATAATCATCAAAATTATATCAAATAAAGGCTTGAAATATCTTACTTTGCTTGTAATGAGTCTATATAATATATTAGTTTCACATTTTAAGTTGAATTACTGAAATTAATGAACTTTTGCACGATATTCTAATTTTTCGAGTTTGACCTGTACTTTATCTCTCTCCCGCTGTATCGCGTGCACGCGGACACGCGGGGCGCGTGATGATCGAGAGCTCTCATTGGTCTAATCGCTAATCAACGAAATATCTTAAATCGACTTCATTTTAATTGTCTTTAATAACTTTTATTATAGGGAAATATGATGTTAATAAATAATGAATTAATGAAACTTAACTCAATTACCCATTATTTACACATGCAGATGAGTAAACAGTAAACATGCAGATGAGTAAACAGTAAACACGCATGTGAGTAAACAGTAAACATGCAGATGAGTAAACAGTAAACATGCAGATGAGTAAACAGTAAACATGCAGATGAGTAAACGGTAAACATGCAGATGAGTAAACAGTAAACATGCAGGTGAGTAAACAGTAAATATGTCATAATGTGTGACAGAGCTGCAGGTTTCTGAATTTATCTTGATGTTTGATCACTGCGATGAAAATCTTTTACAGAAAAACATTTTTTGAATCAGTTTGGTAGAAAGGGAACAGAAATATCTGCAACACAATATAAATCTACACACAAACATGTCTAACTGTAAATACAAATACAAATACAAACAAAAGAAACTTAAAACAATGCATTTATTCTCACATGTTCAGTTGTGATCTCTCTGATATCTGCAATGTTTTGATTGTTGTGTTCATGTTTATCCTGCTTTTATTATCCTTTATGTCTGTCACCTGTGTTAAGTTATTCTCTTGTTGTTGTAACTCTTAGTGTTGTTTTGATTTAGTGATTTATCTAATTAATGTCTCCATGAGGTGTTTTATTATTGTTGTTGTTACACATCATTAAAGCAGAATAATCTTTTTAACAGTGAACGTGACTCTGAATCCTGATTCAGCTCATCCACGTCTCACTGTGTCTGATGACGGGAAACAAGTGAGACACGAAAAGACACAATCAACAAAAGTGAACGACATTGAAATAGAGGAAAGTGACACGTTTGATAAATATCTTGCCGTCCTGGGAAAGGAAGGATTCTCCTCAGGGTGTTTTTACTTTGAGGTGCAGGTGACGGGGAATACTGAGTGGTATTTAGGAGTCACCAGAGAATCCATTATCAGGAAGGTGTGGATTTATCTGAATCCTGAGATGGGATACTGGACTGTGCAGCGGAGAGATGGGAAATATTGGGCTTGTGATTCTCAACCTGTCTCTCTTTCCCTGAGTGTGGATCCACAGAGGGTGGGTGTGTTTGTGGATTATGAGGGGGGTCTGGTCTCCTTTTATGATGTGGAGGACAGGTCTCATATCTACTCTTTCACTGGTCAGTCTTTCACTGAGAAACTCTACCCATTTTTTTGTTTAGGTTATTATTGGAATGAAATCACTGCACCACTGATAATCTGTAATGATTTCTAATGAGATTAATTTACAGATGAATGTATTTACAACAGCAAAGATGACAAAATAAAAAGATTATTCACTCAGACATAAATACACAGTTTAAAGTACAAATCTGTCATTGGATTATTTACCCTTATTTTGGTGCCATATGTGTTTGATCAAAACAAAAAGGTAATTTTCCTCCCTCAGAGGAACAAAAATATAATTGTACATTTAAAGGTACACAAAAGATATTTAGGGTGCAATTTTGTACCCAAAATGAGTAATACATTTTATCAATCATGATGTTGATTGGACATGAATAACAAATCTTTAAAATGCAAAACAAATGAATACATTAAATAAAGCAAATAAAATAAAATAGAATAAATGTTGAATGTTATAGTAAATATCTTGTATTAACTGAAACTAAGATTAAGTCTAATGCTAAAATCTCAATCAAGACGAAGTAAAATAAACTGTGGAGAGGTCACGAGGTCTGAGAGTGAAGCAGAAAGCCCAAGAGAGAGTTGAGCAGATATTATATTATAATTTATAGCCCAAAACATGCATGTCATATTCCCTTAAACAGATCAGATGTTTTGTCTGGATTCCCCTGATGTTAGTAATTATCTCTTATCACAAAATAATGATTAAAAATGTCTGTTTGTTTCTTCAAGGTGCAACAATAGACCTTACACATATAGAAGAACTGTAATGACCCTGTGGTGTTTTGTGTGTGTAACATTGTAGTTTTCTATCTGTGTTTGTGTGTTGTGAGCTGCTTCCTGATTGGCTGCTATTCAAGTATAGAAAATGATCTGCAAGTATGTGCAGAATTAGCAGCAATAATAAAAGACATTTTGTTGTGGCTTGCTTGTGTTTCACAAATGTGTTCAGTTTAATTGACTATTTCAGTGAACACTTCTGGAGATGCCACTAGGTGGCGACAAATGAGCGTCTTAAGTGTAATGAGCGAGTCATTGAATCATTTTGATGGTCATGACCAAAATCTGGCAAGAGACTTTATAGTATTTAAGCATTATAAGAACAAAGCAGATCTTTAATTTCCGTTCAGTTTTGTGAAATGTTGTGAAATGAGTATCAATGATTTCCATGCCTTCTCCATTCTTAAAAATTGCATGTCAAATCTACTGACTTCATTAGACAAGAACAAAGCAGATCTACTGTATCATTTTCTTACAGTATTCAGAAAGACTGCAGGATTTAATCTCAGGGCACGCACAGAAATCAAACAATGTTACATTTTCTCTTCACAGCTTACAGTTCATTGAGTTGCAGTTGTTTGTATCGTGATAAATACATGAAGTGTGACAATAAAATATATTTTAATATCATAAGCATTAAAGTCAGAGCACAAATGATGAGGAGACAGATGTTCACCTTAATCACTGTGTATTGATGGTAGGTGAATGGACCACAGATGTAAATTCAGTGATGTACATAAGGATGGTTTTGTAGTCTGAAAACAAGAAATACAATAAAGGAAATGAATAAACTGAATATATACACAATAACAGGCATTCATTGTTACATAAGGAAACCAAAATATTCTTAATTCATTTGAGGGACATTTCTGTACCAAATATATCGTCCAATAAACAGAAACAAGGTATTTCACAGGATAACATGAGCGATTAGTGGGTGTTAATAACATACAATTGCCATGTATGAATAACATCATATCTAACATGAAAAACATTCCAGCAAACATGAATCTAATCACTCGTTTGGGGTGATAACAGTTTAACAAATTAACATTGTATCATCAAGACATCATGAATAACCAGTAACAATGATTTGCATATTAATAAAGAATGAATCATCACACTTTAAACATTATTAGCGATCTATTTACTATTTATTGATAGATTACTGTTAACACAAATATGATAAAAAAGACTTACTTTGAGGTCAATTACTAACATCTGGATGTTACATTTGCATCAATCATCAGAACAAACAGGAATAAACATCTTTTCAGACGCTCACACAGACACAGCCGATAGCAGCTGCTCAACTAACTATAAAGCTCACTGCGGGACTGTTACCATGGCTACGATTTCAGAATAAAAGTCCATATCAAAGGAGCCTTTATAACAATTCATTATTTTCATCTATTTAATAAAGGAAGTTTTTACAAGATATTTAAAATAGTCCTCTTATATTTACCTGAATTGCTTCAAAATTGTTTAGAATAATTTCCAGACACGGCTGGTCCACAATAATCAAAGTATATTTGATATTTTATTAGTGTTGCCCTTTTAGTGTCACATGGCATCACTCAATCTGGATTGGTGGCATATGATTTGTGGCCAATGTGTATTTTAATAATAATAATCTGTATACTTTATATACTCTAGGGGTGTAACAGTATGAGATGTTCACGGTATGATAACGTCACAAAAAATACCCCAGTATTACTAATATTATTTACAGTTTCATATTTAGTTATACAATTAGTTACATTTTGACTTTTGAACTACTAAAATACTTGAAAATGAAAATCAGTTCTGTTCCTCAGGTCGAGGTTCAGAGTTGTTTTGAGTGACAGGCATCAATCATTTGGACATACAGTATGATGCTGACATTTACACGTTTACATTTATGAGAGAGAAAATAAACGTACATTTAAGCATCTCTTCAGCATGAAACAGTTCAAATGGGGCAGTTTTCAGGCTGCGTTGCCCAGTGTCAAGTTTCAACACATTAAAAATATAAAGTATAAAGGATATTAAAATCAATAAATGTATATTTTTTACAGTCGGTTGTATTAGTATTTATTTATCTATCACCCCTTATTTACTTTAGATACCAGTTTCTATATATTGTTATTTACACAGGGCAAATATACGATTTATCAAATCTTGTTTTATTACGTTTCGATTTAATTTATTACAGCTGACAGTTACACGAGCAAACCAGGTTTGAACATCAACCGTAACAAGATCAAACTGAAACTGAACTGAAACACTTTTGTGAAATTTGAAGGCTGTTGATCAGATAAATAAAGGTAAACGTCATATAATGCGACTATGCATTACTTTACAAAGATCTTAAGACCTACTAGTTAAGACTTGCATTAAGAACAGGTGGAGTCCCGAGGTTGAGACAGGGAAACATATAAAATAATGTAAGCATAGATGCCATTAAATGTATTGCAGAGTTATAGATCATGATCAATATTTCTGGTTCTGGCAGACTAAACTAAAGCAGCCTAATTGTGTGTTGGAGGATAAATTAGGTGTATGTCTGGCTAAATAGAGTCTTTAGTCTAGACTTAAACTGAGAGAGTGTGTCTGCATCTTGAACAGTGTTTGGGAGACTTTTCCATAGTTTAGGAGCCAAATATGAAAAGGATCTCCCTCCTTTTTTGGATTTTGATATTATAGGATATTAACAGGCCAGAATTTTGCGATCTTAATGAACGTGAAGGAATATAGCGTGGTAGAAGGTCACTTAAGTACTGCAGAGCAAGACCATTCAAAGCTTTGTACGTAGTTAACAGAATTTTAAAACGAATACGAAATTTATCAGGTAGCCGATGTAACGATGATAAAATGGGGCTAATATGATCATATTTCTTGGTTCTCGTCAGCACTCTGGCTGCTGCATTGAAGTTTATTTATTGATCTCGCTGGACATCCTCCCAGTAATGCATTACAATAATCTAGTCTTGAGGTCATGAACGCATGAATTCATTTTTCAGCATCAGCAACAGAGAGCATGTGCCGTAACTTATCAATATTTCTCAGGTGGAAGAATGCTGTTCTTCATACATTGGTAATTAGATTTTTAAAGGACAGATTGGTATCAAATATAACACCTCAGTTCTTCGCTGTTGAAGATGATGTAACAGTACATCCATCTAGAGTCAAATTATACTGTAGTGGCTTATTTTTAGAGTTTTTTGGTCCAATAATTAGTACCTCTGTTTTGTCAGAATTGAGTAGAAGGAAATTTCTGGCCATCCAATCTTTGATTTCATTGATACACTCTGCTAATTTAGAGAATTGTGAAATCTCATCAGGTTTTGAAGAAATATACATTTGTGTATCCTCGGCATAGCAGTGGAAACTTATTCCACGATTCCTGATAATATCTCCCAGGGGAAGCATATATAAGGAGAAAGAGTCCCTAAAACTGATCAATGTGGCACTACATACTTTACTTTTGTTTGGTTTGACAATTCCTCAATTATATAGGCAAAGTGGTAGCGGTCTGCTAAATAAAGATGGACAAGCTCAGGTTTTTTTTTTTCAAAAAGAGTGGAAATCGTTCAGCTGGGGGCCATAAGTGCTTGCGTTGGGCAGGTGTCCCTTCCTAAGGGGAAGACACTGTGGAGGCCACACCCAACCCTTTAACAACATTTTTCCAATGTATTTTTTTTTTTTTACAAAAAACAAACAAACCAAAAAAGTAAATATTTAAATATTTTGGTAAATCTCAAGAAGTATCATTGTGTTTCTTATGTTCATTTAATAAAAAATTGAGGAAAACATGCTTTATTTAACAACATTTGTACTGATAATTTATAATACATACATAAACCATGAATACATTTATATGCATAAATTAAAATGTTTTATTAGCTTTTTTAGCAGGTTTATTAACTAAAAAGTAAACGGCAATATTTAATGACAAAGCTTCTGCTTTCTCTTAAATAAATGTTTTTTAAATAATGTCATTCTGTTTATTTTATTAATTAATTATTTTTTATTTAACACACCATGTTTACTAACTACACAAAGTAATAAACAATAATAATAATATTTTCCTAAATAGCTTTTTGTTTTTCTTAAATAAAATAATATGAATAAAATAAAAATAAATATACCGCAGTTAGTTCTGGTCCTCGAATCTGATTGGACGAGGGAGGTTCCATTAGCACGTATGGTGAGACACCATCAGCACTCGGACGCTTCACTGTGTGTGTATCACTCCGCTTGTGTTCATGCTGTTCTAAACTAAAGTGTAAAGCAGTGCATATCTGTTTGGAGTTACTATCTTTATTTTTGACATTACATATGTTAGTCAGCAGGTGGTGGCAAAAGATCATTTTTGTGTGTAATATGAGCCAGTTGGAGACGTAAAGGGAATCCGTTAGTCATTGTTTACTACATGATCGCCTGTATTACTAATACATTACCAAAGCTTGGAAATAGCTTTAAACAGCTTTAAATGGACAACTTTGGGATTAAGGCTCATCACAGCTGAGAGACAAAACTGATTAATTACAGAACTCAAGTGCTTACCTTTTATCAGAGTTTCCACATTGGATACATACTGTTTAAAATGTTTCTACCGGCTACTGCGAAATAGGGAGAAATACCCTCGCTTGGATGTCTATTTTCCACAGAAAGCTGACAGCATCTCTGCATGGGTGTGGCACACGCTCCATATCTCTCTCTCTCTCTCTCTCTCTCTCTCTCTCTCTCTCTCTATCTATCTCACACAGACACACACACACACACACACACACATCCATCCATCTATACTTGTTTATCCAATAACTTGTTAGAACCAGCACAAGCCGTGATAATATTTCTGAAGTGAAATTTCTGAATTACTAACGAAGGTTTGGACGCATCAATTGTTTTGAACCAGCAACGGCAGATTCTGATCCATCGCGTAAGAAAGTAGTTCTCTGCACAAATGCGTTTTTATGACCGTACTTGTTTTTTCCCATTTTTTTTATATTCTTGTTCTTTGAACTGTTGTATATAAGCAATATCACAATCGCAATCATGCTATATGGCCCTACATCATCACTGCTGTAATTACCAACGGCACTCAACCTGCGGCCGAATCACAGCAGTGCTGATGTAGGGCCATATCGCACTCTTGCTCGTGTGATATTGCTTAAATACATAATGTACATAACATGAATAAATTAACGATTAACGAAAATACTTAATTTTCTTTATTTTGTGAGCCAGGGCTGCCACATTAATAATACATTTAAAAATAATAATAAATAAGTATGTATTTACGTAAGTATGCAAATATTGGAATAATTCTGAGTTTGATCACATTTCTGGAGATGTCCAACTGAGCAACAGATTACATAACTGCACAAATCTGATGCATCTTTGCAAAGAGAAACACCAAAAGCCTGGTCTAATATAATTAAAACAGTCTCCCACATGTTTGTTCGATCACTATTAGTTCATTAACAGCAGGTCGATAATAAACTGCTGTTGTAGTTTGACATATAATCGTCTGGAAACGATGGTGTAAAAGGCGTACAGTGAGCTAAAGGACCCCAGAGGGCGCTCACTGAAGATCCCCCAAATCATGCACTGATTTAAAGATCATGAATCAACTTGAAATAAATACTTGAAAGATTAATCAGTAATATGAGATGTTGTAGCATCATCTAGTATATCCATATACAAATGAATGGGGAGAGCAGTAATCTGACACCTGCTTGACGTAAATGTCAATTTAAAAGTAATGTAAATGCAACTTGAGTGGTTAAATGTTTTCTAAAGTGATATGATTGTTCTGGGTGTGAAACAGGTCAATATTTAAGTCATTTTTTTTACTCTCAGTCTCCATTTGACTTTTACATTTGGAAAGTGAAAGTGTAACTGGTCCTACCTGACCCACTCCGAGTAGGATTCAACCCAGGGTCGCCAGCATGGGAGTCGGGCGTGCTAGTGTAATCGGAGCCAGCTGGTAGATAGCTGTGCAATGTGTGTAAACCTCACTCTCCTGACCTCAAGAGGTGCACTAGCGACTGACGCTAGAGGCTGTAGCCTTTAGCCTCCTTGTTAGTGCACCCGCCTCCCACGCCGGAGATGTTGGTTCGAGTCACGTACGGAGCGGGTAGAACAGGAGTGTACGGCTCTCGAGGCCAGGGGGGTTAGGTTTACACTGCACAGCTATCACTTACTCGCTGGCCTCCGTTACACTCACTCCCCTAAACATCACTTCCTTCCGGGTCACAGCACCACTGTAATCAGTCCTACCCGACCCGTTCCGAGCGGGATTCGAACCGGTGTCTCTGGCACGGGAGGCCAGAGGAGTGAGGTTTTACACTGCACAGCTATCACTTATTTGTTGGCCTCCGCTACAAAAGTAAAGATTTATAGAGAAAAGGGAGTTACATTTTGGTCTGTCCTCACTCAAAACCAACTGGATCACTTCAGAAGACTTTTATTAAACCGATGGAGCAGTTTGATGCTTTTATGTGTTTTTGGAGCTTTTGGTGCCCATTCACCTACATTGTAAGGACCAACAGAGCTGAAATATTCTTAGGCTTTTTTTAAAGAGGGAAGGATGACAAGAGGCAGTTAGTAATAGTATTGACAAACACAGAAGGTGGAGCCCAGATGACGACATTCACCTTTGGGGAATAAGAAAGGCGCACATGTGTCGGACAACGCGGCCGGGGTTTGAGTGTGGAACTCGACCCGTCGAGAGTGTGAGGATATACGGCTCTATGTGAACCACTCTACCTCTTTCTCTTACGGGGATTATTTCCAGGGGAGGAGAATTACTTTTGTCTTAATATCGCCATCATTTTAAACATGAACTTTACCGACTGACGTCTGGACTGGACCGGGAAACCCGATCTCAACACCGCATGCCACTGGGCCAGAGTAACGCCAAGCCATTGGGTGAGTGGCCTCTCTCTGGGTGACCCCTAGCTGCACACACACACACACACACACACACACACACACACACACACACACACACACACACACACACACACACACACACACACACACACACATATCCATCCATACATTTGAGAAGACTCACACGTTACATTGCATCACGTAGGGATAGTTGAATTTGCAGTTTAAACTTTTCATAAACTTTTGTAGCGGGTTTGTGGGGCGGGGATTCGTGTCTTAACACTTCGTTAAAATCTGTGTTTAGTTGAATCGTTTAGTCAGCAACGTGATGGCATCAATTAGTTTTTATTCACTTAAGAACAGCTAGTGCAACCCTAACAATGTATTTGGATTAGCGTTTGGATGTACACTTGCATACTGATCAATCTATTAACAGTAATAGATATAGACTAAAACTTTAATTTTGATTTCACATGGACTTTAATGATTGGATCATTTCTGCTGCTGTGGTTTGACCAATAAGAGACAGGAAGTAAGCTAAAGGACCCTGCTTGATGTCTGTATGCAGTCAGATACACATGTGCATAAACCCCCAAATCCAAACAAATGAATCAAGTAGAAATAAGTGACTTGAAAATGAAAGCTGACATCTTTAAGTTCTGTGAAACCCAGTGCCATCCAACAGAACTGCAAAAATAACCATTGTTTTCAAAACAGCGTTCTGAATGGGCCCCCATCTGCTTTTGGTTGAACAAACAGACAGTCCCGCTCCCAACTCACGCCATTGCTTGAGTGTTGGCGGGGAGGTCTAGAGGCTCACTCAAAACAAACAGGGGAGGTTTCATAGGGCCACAGAGACAGTGTTTACAGTTTTGGGGAAAATTAACCTACAAATGGTTTACTTCTAGTTGTCTCTGCATATTAAGCTAGTGATATTTAAACACAGAAAACATGGCATCTTTCAGCTTTAAATAGGTTATCTGAATTGTTGTTCATGCTTGAAAGAGACACAACAGCAATAAAAATGTCTTCCTTGGGATTTGTGGCTTATTGTAAACTCGGGAGAGTGAAAAGAGTTGTTAAATGTGTCATAAACTGATCCCAAGGCTGTTAAGCAACCAACAAACTGAACTTTGATACAGGATTGAGCCAGGAAGACTCTGAAGGTGAAACTATGAAATTGAAACTAAAGCAACTCTAAAACAACAGAGACATTTCCTTACGAAGTGGAATAGCAAATACAAGTAATTTAGCAGGACACTGAAAATTAAACATCGCCAGTGTTCAGTTAAAGGTACGTCACGAACTGAGGAAATCAAATGTACCAAGTGTGGCAGGTTTATGTTTCAACACCGATCGAGTGTAAAGACTTCATCTAATCATGTTTTATTAGTTTTGTCTTTCCAGGATGAAGTTCATTTGTGTAACTCTGCTCATTATTTGTGGAATTAAAGATTCAAGATCAGGTAATGACACATTTTTTAAGAGATGGAGTTAATACTTATTTATCTCTACAGATCTTGCCAAGATGTGATCATTTTGATATTTGCTGAAATGTGTTTTTTCCTGATCTTCTAACAGAGCAGTATAATGTAGTTGGACCCACTGATCCTGTTCTTGCTGTGGGTGGTGAAGATGTGATTCTGCCCTGTTACATCAAACCCAACAGCAGTGCTGTGGACATGAGAGTGGAGTGGTTTAGACTTGATTTACAAGACTCAGTTGTGCATCTCTATCAGGATCATAAAGACAGAAACACAGATCAGATTCAGTCCTATAGAGGGAGAACACAACTGTTCAAACAAGAACTACAGAAAGGAAACACATCACTCAAACTCTCAACAGTTCAACTCTCTGATGAAGGACTTTATAAGTGTTTCGTTCAGTCTGAATCCTGGCATGATGACATCACTGTTAATGTCACATTTGAAGGTGAGCAAACCAGCATTGAGAGTTGTGATACAGTACATGTTTTGTATTTGATGCTGTTCTATAATATTTTTGGTGCTGGTCAGTAACTAATTAACACAAAGAGACAGAACAAAAAAAACTTTAACTGTTTTTTTCAATGTGGATCTCTGTAGCTGTAGGAACTCCTCCACTGATCACAATAGATGGGTTTGATCATTCTGGAGGGGTTCATCTACACTGTGAAATCAAAGGCTGGTACCCTGAACCTGAGCTTGTGTGGCTGGACCGTGAAGGAGTCACTTTGAAATCTGAAGCTACAGACACACACAGAGACACAGACGGATTCAGAGTGAAACACACCATCACTGTATATAATAGTGACAGCAAATATCACTGCAGAGTCAAACTGAGACATCACATGCTGGAGACAGATATTATTACCTCGAGTAAGTACTGAAACTGCTTTTGCATTTATTCAGGATCTGAATTATATTTCTGTTTGTGTTCTGGCTGGAAGTCTATTGTAGACTTACAATCTCATCAGTTCATCCCTAAATTAATGTCATCTTCAAACCATGCAGGTCCAAAGTTATGAAAACCTTTTTGACAAATCAAATGATTTGTCATTTTACACAACAATAAATGTAATGCTGAAAATACCAAACAGAAACTACTTGTCACAATGTATTGGTGTATTGAAATCACACTTGGGAGATGTCTTTGCCATCCTGCTTTGAGGAGACATTGGTATTACGGGTACAGAACCTCTATTGATCAAGAAATATAAATAAATAAATAATGATATTTATACTTTTTGTGAATTTTGTATAATTTGGCCTTGAGTCCAGAAGCATCACCAGTAACTTACAGTTTCTGAGTGGGTGGCCCAAGATAAATGATCATTTGCATGAGATCTGTACACTTATTTATTTACAACTTTAACTTTTTGCTAATTGTTTCCATGTTTTAGGACATTTACTCATTTTAAAAGATAAATCAACAATATTCCAGTTTGAGTACATTTGAGCTCTGGAAAGAATTAAGAGACCGCTTCAAATGTTCAGTTTCTCTGTTTTTACTATTTATATTAAGGTGAATGCCACTTCAGCCGCCCCACGCGTCGCTCCTTCTTCCCATGGGATTGAGGACGACCCGGCTGGCGATGAAGGCGATCCGGCTTCACAACCCTTGTGGTGTATTTGCCGCACATTACCTCCCCTAGACTGGGCAGGGTGTGGGTCTTCCCTCCTGAAAGAATAGGAAATTAGAGGACCCCCGGCGCAGTTCCCTCAGCCTCCGGCCCCGCCTCAGCCCCGGCATGCCAGAGCTTGTTGTATATTACAACAAATAAACTTCATTGTAATATATGATATTTGGATATTTGGTTATAACATCATTTTATTTAAAAAAAAAAAAAACAGTAATGTAAAGAGGCTGGAGTTTAAAAGTATTAGTATCATCCAAAATGATTTATTTCAGTGTAGATTATTTGCAGTGTAATGCATTACTAAGTAATGAATTACTGTATTTGAATTACTTTTTCATTGGAAAAAAGTAAAGTATGGTATTACTCTTAATTTTTCAGTAATTTAATTAGTTCTGATACTTTATTGTGTTAAATATTTGACAGACTCTAGAACAATTCTATATAAAACAAAAGTGAAACTAAAATAGAAATTTAACGTCCGTCCATCTTCAACCGCTTGTCCGAAGTTGGGTTGCGGGGGCAGCTGCTGAGCCACATTAACCAGCTCTGACTGGGGGACCCTGAGGTGTTCCCAGGCCAGTGTGGAGATGTAATCTCTCCACCTAATCCTGGGTCTTCCCCGAGGCCTCCTCCCAGCTGGACGTGCCTGAAACACCTCCCTAGGGAGGCGGCCAGGGGGCATCCTTACCAGATGCCCAAACCACTTCAACTGACTCCTTTCGACGCAAAGGAGCAGCGGCTCTACTCCGAGCTCCCTACGGATGTTGACGCTGCCCCATAAATTCTTTGACCAGTTCATGAATAATTTATTTGACTTTATATGATTTATTTGAAAGAATTAAAAGAACAGTTTAATCTCCATCCTTGTATTTTTCATCTGGTCGAGGTTGATCAGGGTTTTAGAAAGTAATTAGTAATAATAAGTAATGCTAGATAAAGTTACTTTTCAGATAGAGTAATTAGTACAGTGATCTAATTACACTGTAGAAGATGTAAATAGTAGTTAGTAATTCTAAAGGGGGTTCAAGGGAAAAGAGGAGGCGAGAACCGGCTTGACAATATAAATAATATTTTAATGAGGAACTTAAGCAAAAGACACAAAAACACAGATGATGGACATGTCCGTAAACGATCTCTCTCTGTCGCACCACCGTCCGCAGTCGGCCCTTATCCCTCTCGGAGGTTTGATTAGCCTGATAAGGGACCGGGTGTGTAGAATCACAATCCGGCCCCGCCCTCCGCCCTGTCACAGTAATTAATTACTTTTTAGAGTAACTGACTCAACACTTCTTATTTGTGCCATCCTGAGCTGCTTTTGATGCAACAAAATAGTTCAAATGAATAAAATTCATAATCAATTCATTATTTTTTTATCTTAGAAAATAAAGTGGATGAGTCTTAAAGCATTTTAACATTATTTAATTCAGCATATTTTGTCAGCTCAATCTATTTTTGATATGTTTTACAGTGTAAATATCTTATACAGTTATAATGAGAGTGGTCTGGTTTTGCTTTCCAAGGAATCTAAAGAGAGCTAAATGTAATTTCCTAAAAAATACATATTTTAAAAACTTTTCAACCAATATATATAAATATTTTTACTTGAATCAAATTGAATGTTTGACTGGACATAAAGTGTTCAAAGTTCTGAATCACAGTTTTTGTTTTCCAGGTAAAATGTTTAATTCATGGAGGCTGTTTGTCATCTGGACTTCAGTTGCAGTTGTGTTCAGTGTGATTGCTGTAATACTGATCGCAGCTCTTATTCATAAACACAGAGGTAAAATTATTGTATGTGTCCCATATAACATGTAATGAATGTAAGTAGGGGAGAGCTTGGCTAGTTGCAACAGTTTTTACTGCAGTGAATTTATCTACAAGATTTAACCACCTTGACCTTTGTTCAAGTCAAGTGGTTTTTATTGTCGTTCAACCATATACAGTTAGTACAGTACAGAGCGAGACGAAACAGCGTTCCTCCAGGACCATGGTGCTACATAAAACAACATAGTGCAAACACAGAACCACATGAGACTACACAGACTAAATAACATACCTATATAAAGTGCACGTGCAAACGGGTGCAACAAGTACGGGACAGTACAATACATTACTAACAGTGAACAGGACAATAGACACAGTGAGAGACAGAACAGCGCCGACCAGTACACAGCAGTGCAAAAAGATGACAGTTTCTAAAAATGCCAAATGTAAACATAACATACTATAAGATAGTGTTCTATGCACATAGCAGTTATTGAGGTAGCAGACAGTTATAAAGTGACAGTAATTAAAGTGCAACTCAGGACACGTGTGTGTGTGTGTGTGTGTGTGTGTGTGTGCGTGTGTGTGTGTTAGTCCAGTCTCTGAGTATTGAGGAGTCTGATGGCTTGGGGGAAGAAGCTGTTACACAGTCTGGCTGTGAGGGCCGAATGCTTCGGTACCTTTTGCCAGGCGGCAGGAGGGTGAAGAGTTTGTGTGAGGGGTGTGTGGGGTCATCCACAATGCTGGTTGTATTGACAAGAGCACTGAGAACAAATGAATGGCCACTGTTTGTGATTAATTTAATCCCAGTACCCATCTGTTTATTTCAAGTCAAGTAAAGGGGTTTATTGTCGTTTCAACCATATACAGTATTTATTAAAGTTGCTTTAACACATGCTTTGAAATAATAAACGGCAGTCATGAAATAAGCCCACAATACAAAAAACATAATTTCTGTGCACAAAGATGTTTTAAATTAAAAATAAATACACATATATGTGTTTTGTGCGTAGTTTTGCACGCAGCTAGTGTCATCTTGCCTCTTTTATATATATATATATATGTGTGTGTGTGTGTGTGTGTTCTGTCTTTGATAATAACTGAAAATAGGTGGAAATACAGAACGCAGCAAGGCGTTTAGTGAACCTGTACCCTGAAAAAAGGTCCATCTAACGTTAATGTTGAAGGGAACGTTAGTGTTTCACAAAATGGTAAGTGTAGATATCTAGATGTCAGATAGTTCCCAGCTTGTTAGTGTGGTACTGCAAGGGCCATCCACTACTCATCATCCTCTACATGAATTCATTAAAGTAGATGAAATGCGGCTCAGAGAGGAAGCCAGTCAGGCCCTGGGACTCTTACATTTACATTTATGCATTTGGCAGACGCTTTTATCCAAAGCAGTGCAATTGACTTACAGTGCAATTATTACAGGGACAATCCCCCCGGAGCAACCCGGAGTTAAGTGCCTTACTCAAGGACACAATGGTTGTGACTGTGGGGTTAGAACCCGTGACCTTCTGATTAACAGCCCTGTGCTTTAGCCACTACGCCACCACCACTGGGACTCTTGGGAATGGGAAAGCACAGCAGGTGCAGCAGAATAAGGCCAGATTAGGAAATTAAGTGTACATTAAAATTATTATTACACGGCTCTCTGAAATGTTTGATTCTGAACATGGGGAAAGAATAAATTTGCTGTTGCTGAAGTTCAAAGAAATAATTGAAGATTAATCAAATATCAAAATAATAATTAGTTGCAGCCCTAATTATATTTGATTTACAGCAACTGACAAAAACACTGTCTAACAATACATTAGATTTACAATATGAGAACAGGAGAACGCAAGAGGGTCAATTTGAACTTATTATTAACTTTATATAACTTTATCAAGTTATTCATTCTTTATGAATTTAATTAACATACACTGAATGTAATTATAATGAAGTAGAATTTATATATTTATAATGAAGTAGAATTTATATCTTTATAATGAAGAAGAATTTATATATTTATAATGAAGTAGAATTTATATATTTATAATGAAGAATCATTTATATATTTATAATGAAGAAGAATTTATATATTTATAATGAAGTAAAATTGATCATATTTGATTTCACTGATTTTCAGATGTATAAACTGTCTGATGTCTTCTTGTTTTTTATATTTCCTTCATTAGATTTAAACAGAGAGAAGATGAAAAATCAAGAAGGTGATTTTTATGACTATTAATTGATTAATCATGAATTCTGAAGTCTGTTGTAATCCACAAAATATTTAATTAACACACACTGAATGTATTTATAATGAAGTAGAATTTATATATTTATAATGAAGTAGAATTTATATATTTATAATGAAGAAGAATTTATATATTTATAATGAAGTAGAATATATATATTTATAATGAAGTAGAATTTATATATTTATAATGAAGTAGAATTTATATATTTATAATGAAGTAGAATTTATATATTTATAATGAAGAATAATTTATATATTTATAATGAAGTAGAATTTATATATTTATAATGAAGTAGAATTTATATATTTATAATGAAGTAGAATATATATATTTATAATGAAGTAGATTTTTTTTCTTTATAATGAAGAATAATTTATATATTTATAATGAAGTAGAATATATATATTTATAATGAAGTAGAATTTATATATTTATAATGAAGAATAATTTATATATTTATAATGAAGAAGAATTTATATATTTATAATGAAGTAGAATTTATAGATTTATAATGAAGTAGAATATATATATTTATAATGAAGTAGAATTTATATATTTATAATGAAGAATAATTTATATATTTATAATGAAGAATAATTTATATATTTATAATGAAGTAGAATTTATATATTTATAATGAAGAAGAATTTATATATTTATAATGAAGTAGAATTTATAGATTTATAATGAAGTAGAATTTATAGATTTATAATGTAGAATATATATATTTATTATTGTAACCCGGACACACACACACAAGATGAGACAGTCACAATGTTGGATGAAAACTGCTTTATTAGTGAATAAAGCAGTGCAGGCAAAAGTACAGCACGGGAAATCCAGAGGGAGTTGTCGAGGGAAGTGTAGGGTCAAAAGCCGGGGAATCAAAGAGAGTAAAGGGGCAGATCTAATGAGGGAGGTGAACGATAGCGGGGAAAACAGTTAACAACTAGGGGCGAGGAACAAGACGAGACTAGCGGGAACGAAGACAGGGCGACGAGAGGAATGGGGCTGGAAAGCTAACACGAAGAATAGTGGGGAGGTCAAAACTAGACGAGACTAGCGTGGGGGCAAAACTAGGCGAGACTAGCGGGGCAACGATACGGGGAACTAAATACAATAACCAACAACCGTGAGATGAAAGGGTAGTGATATATATAGGGGCGAGTGCAGGTGTAAACAATGACAGGTGACGAGACGAGTGCAGGTGAAACTAATGTGTGGGGATTGGAAGCGCGTGAGTGCAGGACTAATGTGTGGTGATAGGAAGTGCGTGAGTGTAAGTGGTCATAATGTTCAGGCTGATGAGCCGAAGTCGCCAGAGGGGGAGATAGTTTACTGAGCGAGAGTTAGTTTGTTGAGGCTCTAGACCATCACCTGGAGTCTCTAAGCTTCGAGCATACAGACGCTGAGGCAGACTGGACTGCTCTCAAGACCGTGCTGCATTCTACAGCCCTTGAATCACTTGGTGTTCCATTACGTACACCAAGATTGGTTTGATGAGAACGATGCAGAAATCAGAGCACTCCTTGACAAAAAACACCACCTGCATAAAGCATATCTGAATGACAGCAGCTCAAGTTTAAAGAAAACTGCCTACCTCAACATTCGCAGGATTGTCCAGCAGAGACTCAGAGTCATGCAAGACGCCTGGCTGTGCGCAAAAGCTGAGGAGATTCAATCCTACGCTGACAGTAACAACACCAAGTGCCTCTATTATGCACTCAAGCAGGTCTATGGTCCGCAACACTCAGGAACTTCACCTCTCCTGAATTCAGATGGAACAACACTCCTCACGGAGAAGGACAAAATACTTGCAAGGTGGGTCGAACACTACAGCCGGTCCTCAACCGGCCATCATGCATAAATGAGGAGGCAATTGCGAGACTGCCTCAAGTTGAAATAAACCAGTCTCTGGCTGTTCTACCATCTATTGAGGAAACCAGCAAAGCCATAACACTCCTCTCATCAGGCAAAGCTCCAGGGTCCGATGCCATTCCAGCAGAAATCTACAAGGCTGGAGGGCCTCGCTTAGTCGAGAAACTGACCGACCTCTTCCAGTCTCTGTGGAAATTAGAAGCCGCTCCCAAGGAGTTCAAGGATACTATTATAATAAATCTATATAAAAGGAAAGGCAATCGGCAGGACTGTGACAACCATAGAGGCATCTCCATACTATCAGTCGCTGGCAAAATCTTGGCAAGAATCCTTCTGAACCGCCTAATTGTCCACCTAGACCAGGGTCTGCTACCTGAGAGTCAGTGTGGTTTCAGAAAAGATCGCGGAACCACTGACATGGTATTTACTGCCCGGCAGTTACAGGAGAAATGCCAAGAACAAAATGTTGATCTATATATGGCTTTCGTTGATCTAACAAAAGCATTCGACACAGTCAGCCGGGAGGGCCTATGGAAAATCATGGCCAAGTATGGGTGTCCAGAAAAGTTCATTGGCATCGTGCGCAATCTCCATGATGGCATGATGGCCAGCGTCAGAGACAAGCAAGAACTCTCTGATCCGTTCCCAATCACAAACGGGGTGAAGCAAGGCTGCGTTTTAGCACCAACGCTCTTCAGCATGGTGTTTTCTGCCATGCTGCAAGACTCATTCCAGAATCACAACACTGGGGTTAACTTCATCTACCGTTTTGACGGTGGGCTATTCAACCTCGCGGAGGATGCAAGCCAAAACTAGAGTGGAGGAAGTCACTGTTCGAGAACTTTTGTTTGCTGATGACTGTGCTCTGGCTGCTGGCTCAAATAAAGATCTACAGGACAGTATGGACCACCTCTCCTCAGCTTGCAACAACTTTGGCCTATCAATCAGCACAAAGAAGACTGAAGTCCTATACCAACCTGCTCCTGGGAAACCCTACACTGAGCCAACCATCTTTGTGAATGGGCAAAAGCTTTCAGCCGTTGACAAGTTTATTTACCTCGGTAGTACACTGTCTCGCTGTGCACATAGACGATGAAGTTAACATCAGGATTGTCAAGGCCAGTGCAGCCTTTGGACGTCTACATGACTCGGTATGGGAAAGGACTGGCATCAAGCAGGAGACAAAACTGAAGGTCTACCGGGCTGTTGTCTTACCAACCCTTCTGTATGGGTGCGAAGCCTGGACAGTTTACCAGCCCATGCCAAGAAATTGAATCATCTCCACTTGAGCTGTCTGAGGAAACCGCTGAGGATCAAGTGGCAAGACAGAATCCCTGACACGGAAGTCCTCAGCAAGGCAAATATTCCCAGCATCTACACCTTACTTGCGAAGGAACAGCTTAGATGGACTGGCCACGTGACTAGAATGTCTTACGTGAGACTTCCAAAACAAGTCTTTTTGGCGAGCTGAAGAATGGCAAGCGAGCACAAGGTGGCCCCAAAAAGCGCTACAAGGACACCTTTAAAGCTTCCTTGAAGAGCTTTGGATTCTACCTGAAAAGCTGGGAATCCCTAGCACAGGACCGACCCTGCCTGGAGAAGAAAAGTACAGGACGGTGCAGTCCTCTGTGAGAGTAGGAGAATCTCCTGTGCTATCTTGAAGAGGCAGCAGCGCAAATCTACCAAGGAAGGGTGTGTGGCTGCATCTCAGAGCTCTACATCCTCCCTGACCTGTCCAGTGTGCCACAGAGAATTCCGGGCTCAGACTGGCCTCTTCAGCCATCTGCGCACTCATCAAATCCCAACAAAATGACAAACGTGCCATGGTCATCATCAACTTTGATGGACGAACAAGGAGAAGAAGAAGAAGAAGATAGGAAGCGCGTGAGTGTAAGTGGTCATAATGTTCAGGCTGATGAGCCGAGTGCGCCAGAGGGGGGAGATAGTTTACGAGCGAGAGCTTGTAAAAGCAAAACCGGGCGTGGAAGCCCGATGGAGGAAAAAGAGCGTACGCGCTCAGGGGGGCGGAGCGAGGGAGCGGGAAGCGAGCACGCTCGCGGAGTGCCTGTGTGCAAGAAGGGAGATAGTGTGTGTGTGTGAGGAAGCTGAGATGGGGCAGAGGAAAGGGGTTCGTGACAATAATCAAGTAGAATTTATAGATTTATAATGAAGTATAATTTATAGATTTATAATGTAGAAGAATTTATAGATTTATAATGTAGAATTTATATTTTTAAAATGAAGAATTTATATATTTATAATCAAGTAGAATTTATGTCTTCTTGTTTTTTATATTTCCTTCATTAGATTTAAACAGAGAGAAGATGAAAAATCAAGAAGGTGATTTTTATATGACTATTAATTGATGAATCATGAATTCTAAAGTCTGTTATAATCTACAAAATATTTAATTAACACACACTGAATGTATTTATAATGAAGTAAAATTTATATATTTATAATGAAGAATAATTTATATAATGAAGTAGAATTTATATATTTATAATGAAGTAGAATTTATAGATTTATAATGTAGAATTTATAGATTTATAATGAATTAGAATTTATATATTGATAATGTAGAATTTATATATTTATAATGAAGAAGAATTTATATATTTATAATGAAGAAGAATTTATATATTTATAATGAAGTAGAAAATATATATTTATAATGAAGTAGAATTTATAGTTTTATAATGAAGAAGAATTTATATATTTATAATGAAGAAGAATTTATAGATTTATAATGAAGTAGAATTTATATATTTATAATGAAGAAGAATTTATATATTTATAATGAAGAATTTATAGATTTATAATGAAGTAGAATTTATATATTTATAATGAAGAAGAATTTATAGATTTATAATGAAGTAGAATTTATATATTTATAATGAAGAAGAATTTATAGATTTATAATGAAGTAGAATTTATATATTTATAATGAAGAAGAATTTATAGATTTATAATGAAGTAGAATTTATATATTTATAATGAAGTAGAATTTATAGATTCATAATGAAGTAGAAAATATATATATTGTTAATGAAGAAGAATTTATAGATTTATAATGAAGAAGAATTTATATATTTATAATGAAGTAGAATATATATATTTATAATGAAGTAGAATTTATATATTTATAATCAAGTAGAATTTATATATTTATAATGAAGTAGAATTTATAAATTTATAATGAAGTAGAAAATATATATATTGTTAATGAATTTTAATTTATATATTTATAATGAATAAGAATTTATAGATTTATAATGAATTAGAATTTATATATTTATAATGTAGAATTTATATATTTATAATCAAGTAGAATTTATAGATTTATAATGTAGAATATATATATTTATAATGAAGTCGAAAATATATATATTGTTAATGAAGTTTAATTTATATATTTATAATGAAGCAGAATTTATATATTTATAATGAATTAGAATTTATATATTTATAATGAAGTAGAATTTATATATTTATAATGAAGAATCATTTATATATTTATAATGAAGTAGAATTTATATATTTATAATGAAGTAGAATTTATATATTTATAATGAAGAATCATTTATATATTTATAATGAAGTAGAATTTATATATTTATAATGAAGAATAATTTATATCTTTATAATGAAGTAGAATTTATTTATTTATAATGAAGAAGAATTTATTTATTTATAATGAAGTTTAATGGATCATATTTGATTTCACTGATTTTCAGATGTATAAACTGTCTGATGTCTTCTTGTTTTTTATATTTCCTTCATTAGATTTAAACAGAGAGAAGATGAAAAATCAAGAAGGTGATTTTTATGACTATTAATTGATTAATCATGAATTCTAAAGTCTGTTATAATCCACAAAATATTTCATTAACACACACTGAATGTATTTATAATGAAGCAGAATTTATATATTTATAATGAAGTAGAATTTATAGATTTATAATGAAGTAGAATTTATAGATTTATAATGAAGTAGAATTTATAGATTTATAATGAAGTAGAATTTATATATTTATAATGCAGAATTTATATATTTATAATGAAGTAGAATTTATATATTTATAATCAAGTAGAATTTATATATTTATAATGAAGTAGAATTTATATATTTATAATGAAGAAGAATTTATAGATTTATAATCAAGTAGAATTTATATATTTATAATCAAGTAGAATTTATATATTTATAATGAAGAAGAATTTATAGATTTATAATGAAGTAGAATGTATATATTTATAATCAAGTAGAAAATATATATTTATAATGAAGAAGAATTTATAGATTTATAATGAAGTAGAATTTATATATTTATAATCAAGTAGAATTTATAGATTTATAATGAAGCAGAATTTATAGATTTATAATGGAGTAGAATTTATATATTTATAATGAAGCAGAATTTATATATTTATAATGAAGCAGAATTTATAGATTTATAATGGAGTAGAATTTATATATTTATAATGAAGTAGAATTTATATATTTATAATGAAGTAAGAATTTATATATTTATAATGAAGTAGAATTTATATATTTATAATGAAGTAGAATTTATATATTTATAATGAAGTAGAATTTATAGATTTATAATGAAGAAGAATTTATAGATTTATAATCAAGTAGAATTTATATATTTATAATGAAGCAGAATTTATAGATTTATAATGGAGTAGAATTTATATATTTATTATGAAGAAGAATTTATATATTTATAATGAAGAAGAATTTATATATTTATAATGAAGTAGAAAATATATATTTATAATGAAGTAGAATTTATATATTTATAATGAAGTAGAATTTATATATTTATAATGAAGAAGAATTTATAGATTTATAATCAAGTAGAATTTATATATTTATAATGAAGCAGAATTTATAGATTTATAATGGAGTAGAATTTATATATTTATTATGAAGAAGAATTTATATATTTATAATGAAGAAGAATTTATATATTTATAATGAAGTAGAAAATATATATTTATAATGAAGTAGAATTTATAGATTTATAATGAAGTAGAATTTATATATTTATAATCAAGTAGAAAATATATATTTATAATGAAGTAGAATTTATAGATTTATAATGAAGTAGAATTTATATATTTATAATGAAGTAGAATTTATAGATTTATAATGAAGAAGAATTTATAGATTTATAATCAAGTAGAATTTATATATTTATAATGAAGCAGAATTTATAGATTTATAATGGAGTAGAATTTATATATTTATTATGAAGAAGAATTTATATATTTATAATGAAGAAGAATTTATATATTTATAATGAAGTAGAAAATATATATTTATAATGAAGTAGAATTTATAGATTTATAATGAAGTAGAATTTATATATTTATAATGAAGAATTATTTATAGATTTATAATGAAGTAGAATGTATATATTTATAATCAAGTAGAATTTATATATTTATAATGAAGAAGAGTTTATAGATTTATAATCAAGTAGAATTTATATATTTATAATCAAGTAGAATTTATATATTTATAATGAAGAAGAATTTATAGATTTATAATGAAGTAGAATGTATATATTTATAATCAAGTAGAATTTATAGATTTATAATGAAGCAGAATTTATAGATTTATAATGAAGTAGAATTTATATATTTATAATCAAGTAGAATTTATAGATTTATAATGAAGAAGAATTTATAGATTTATAATGAAGTAGAATTTATATATTTATAATCAAGTAGAATTTATAGATTTATAATGAAGAAGAATTTATAGATTTATAATGAAGTAGAATGTATATATTTATAATCAAGTAGAATTTATAGATTTATAATGAAGCAGAATTTATAGATTTATAATGAAGTAGAATTTATATATTTATAATCAAGTAGAAAATATATATTTATAATGAAGAAGAATTTATAGATTTATAATGAAGTAGAATTTATATATTTATAATCAAGTAGAATTTATAGATTTATAATGAAGCAGAATTTATAGATTTATAATGGAGTAGAATTTATATATTTATAATGAAGCAGAATTTATATATTTATAATGAAGCAGAATTTATAGATTTATAATGGAGTAGAATTTATATATTTATAATGAAGCAGAATTTATATATTTATAATGAAGAAGAATTTATAGATTTATAATGAAGAAGAATTTATAGATTTATAATGAAGTAGAATTTATATATTTATAATGAAGAATTTATAGATTTATAATGAAGTAGAATTTATATATTTATAATGAAGTAAAATGGATCATATTTGATTTCACTGATTTTCAGATGTATAATCTGTCTGATGTCTTCTTGTTTTTTATATTTCCTTCATTAGATTTAAACAGAGAGAAGATGAAAAATCAAGAAGGTGATTTTTATATGACTATTAATTGATGAATCATGAATTCTAAAGTCTTTTGTAATCTACAAAATATTTAATTAACACACACTGAATGTATTTATAATGAAGTAGAATTTATATATTTATAATGAAGAATAATTTATATAATGAAGTAGAATTTATATATTTATAATGAAGAATAATTTATATAATGAAGTAGAATTTATAGATTTATAATGAAGTAGAATTTATAGATTTATAATGAAGTAGAATGTATATATTTACAGAGAAGTAGAATTTATAGATTTATAATGAAGTAGAATATATATATTGTTAATGAAGAAGAATTTATAGATTTATAATGAAGTAGAATTTATAGATTTACAATGAAGTAGAATTTATAGATTTATAATGAAGTAGAATTTATATATTTATAATCAAGTAGAAAATATATATTTATAATGAAGTAGAATTTATAGATTTATAATGAAGTAGAATTTATATATTTATAATGAAGTAGAATTTATATATTTATAATGAAGTAGAATTTATAGATTTATAATGAAGAAGAATTTATAGATTTATAATCAAGTAGAATTTATATATTTATAATGAAGCAGAATTTATAGATTTATAATGGAGTAGAATTTATATATTTATTATGAAGAAGAATTTATATATTTATAATGAAGTAGAAAATATATATTTATAATGAAGTAGAATTTATATATTTATAATGAAGTAGAATTTATATATTTATAATGAAGTAGAATTTATATATTTATAATGAAGAAGAATTTATATATTTATAATGAAGTAGAAAATATATATTTATAATGAAGTAGAATTTATAGATTTATAATGAAGTAGAATTTATATATTTATAATGAAGAATTATTTATAGATTTATAATGAAGTAGAATGTATATATTTATAATCAAGTAGAATTTATATATTTATAATGAAGAAGAGTTTATAGATTTATAATCAAGTAGAATTTATATATTTATAATCAAGTAGAATTTATATATTTATAATGAAGAAGAATTTATAGATTTATAATGAAGTAGAATGTATATATTTATAATCAAGTAGAAAATATATATTTATAATGAAGAAGAATTTATAGATTTATAATGAAGTAGAATTTATATATTTATAATCAAGTAGAATTTATAGATTTATAATGAAGCAGAATTTATAGATTTATAATGGAGTAGAATTTATATATTTATAATGAAGCAGAATTTATATATTTATAATGAAGCAGAATTTATAGATTTATAATGGAGTAGAATTTATATATTTATAATGAAGCAGAATTTATATATTTATAATGAAGAAGAATTTATAGATTTATAATGAAGAAGAATTTATAGATTTATAATGAAGTAGAATTTATATATTTATAATGAAGAAGAATTTATAGATTTATAATGAAGTAGAATTTATATATTTATAATGAAGTAAAATGGATCATATTTGATTTCACTGATTTTCAGATGTATAAACTGTCTGATGTCTTCTTGTTTTTTATATTTCCTTCATTAGATTTAAACAGAGAGAAGATGAAAAATCAAGAAGGTGATTTTTATATGACTATTAATTGATGAATCATGAATTCTAAAGTCTTTTGTAATCTACAAAATATTTAATTAACACACACTGAATGTATTTATAAAGAAGTAGAATTTATATATTTATAATGAAGTAGAATATATATATTGTTAATGAAGAAGAATTTATAGATTTATAATGAAGTAGAATTTATAGATTTACAATGAAGTAGAATTTATAGATTTATAATGAAGTAGAATTTATATATTTATAATCAAGTAGAAAATATATATTTATAATGAAGTAGAATTTATAGATTTATAATGAAGTAGAATTTATATATTTATAATGAAGTAGAATTTATATATTTATAATGAAGTAGAATTTATAGATTTATAATGAAGAAGAATTTATAGATTTATAATCAAGTAGAATTTATATATTTATAATGAAGAAGAATTTATATATTTATAATGAAGTAGAAAATATATATTTATAATGAAGTAGAATTTATATATTTATAATGAAGTAGAATTTATATATTTATAATGAAGTAGAAAATATATATTTATAATGAAGAAGAATTTATATATTTATAATGAAGTAGAATTTATAGATTTATAATTTTTTATTTTTTATTTTTTTTATTTAACCTTTATTTAACCAGGAAAGTCCCATTGAGGTTAAAAACCTCTTTTTCAAGGGAGTCCTGGCCAAGAGGCAGCAAAAACACAATCAATTACATTTATAAAGGTTATACAACACAAATAATTAAAAACATTTACAATATAAACAGGTCAATTCAGGTTCTCTCAATCTGGACTTAAAAGCATTTAAGGAAATGAGTTCAGATAATTTCAAGTCTTTTTGCAAAAAGTTCCATGCAGAAGGAGCGGAGTAGACAAAAGCCCTTTTCCCCAGTTCTGTTTGGGCAAATGGAACAAAGAGCAGCAAGTGATCATTTGATCGCAATGAATAAGAACCAACACTTCTCCATGTGATTAAACTACTGATGTAGGATGGCAACAGACCAAGCATGGCCTTATAGATAAAAAATATGCCAATGCCCTGATCTCCTGTTGGACAACGATGGCCATCCCACTCTGGAATATAATTCACAATGATGGGTCAAATTTTTACAATTAGTAATAAATCTCAGAGACGCATGATAAACAGTGTCAATCTTATGCAGACATTGTGCTGAAGCAGTCCTATACACCAGGTCACCATAATCTAAGACAGATAAAAATGTTGCAGTGACTAGCTGCTTTTTTGCTTTAAAAGAAAAACAAAATTTATTTCGAAAGAAAAAAGACAGTTTAAGTTTGAGTTTCTTCACAAGGTTGTCTATATGAGGTTTAAAAGTGAGAGCATCATCAAGCCAAATGCCAAGGTACTTATAAAAATGAACCACCTCTATGACACTTCCAGTCAAAGTGAACACAGAAGGAGGAACTTTATAAACCTTCTTAGTATTACTAAACAGCATCAGCTTGGTCTTATCAGCATTGAGAACCAGTTTAAGCTGCATAAGCGTGTGTTGAACCACATCAAAAGCTTTCTGCAAAGACTCAACCGCTTTAGCTGGGGACGATCCAAAACAATAAATAATCGTGTCATCAGCATAGAAATGCATATTAGCATCCGACACATTTTGGCCCAATTCATTTATATACATAATAAACAGGAGAGGACCCAATATTGAGCCTTGTGGCACCCCCTTGTGGACCTTCACTAATGCAGAACATAGACCATCACATTTAATACACTGAGTCCTGTCACTCAGATAATTCATGAACCAGGAAGCTGCACAATCAGACAATCCCAAACAAAGAAGCCTATGCTTTAAAACCGCATGGTCCACTGTGTCAGAAGCTTTCGACAGATCAAGAAAAAGTGATGCACAGAATTGCTTTCTATCAAGGGCTTACAAGTATGTCATTAATTACTTTTGTAACAGCAGTGATGGTACTGTGCTTTTTCCTGAAGCCTGATTGCAGTTTAGAGAGAAGTTCATTTGAGTATAAAAACTCTTTTATTTGGTCTGAAACAAGGGATTCTAAAATTTTTGACAAAACACATAAATTAGATATAGGCCGATAGTTAGTTAAAACTGCTGGATCACCTCCTTTAAACAAGGGAGTAACAAAAGCTGACTTCCAAACTGATGGTATTTCATTATTTTGAATTGACAAATTAAAAAGAATTGTAAGGGGCTCAGCAACAAAATCAGCCGCCTTATTCAAAAAATAAGGCTCTATTAAATCTGGTCCAGGAGGTTTTCTGAGATCTAACGCTTTAAGAGCTCCATGCACCTGCTGCACAGTAAAAGAAACAAAATTAAAAAGCTCTCCAGAAAACACTGGGGAGTATGTGCATGGAGTGACAGCGACTACTCCTGTCGACTCGGACAGAGAACCAACTGATACAAAATGCTCATTAAAGCAATTTAAAACATCAACTCTGTCGTAGACTGGGAGAGAGTTTTTAAGACAAATTTTGGGAGGGCTTCATTACTTTTATTCACAGATAGAGACTTGATGACTTTCCAAAATTTCTGTGGATTATTGAGATTTTCACTTGTGACTGATAAATAATATTCTGATTTAGCCTTTTTAATAAGAGAGGTACATTTGTTTCTTAGTTGTCTGAAAATGGACCAGTCAGTGGCAGAATCACCATTTCTAGCTTTAGCCCATGCCACATTTCGCTGATGGATAATGTCTGATAACTCTGGAGAAAACCAAGGGTTTTCCCGTCCCTTCACTCTGTGCTTTGTCCAAGGAGCATGTTTATTTACAATATTCTCAAAATTCTCCTTAAAAAGTGTCCAGGCAAGTTCAACATCAGGCAACAGGCCAAGCTGTCCCCAGTTAATCAAAGATAAATCATGATGATAGGCTTGTTCATTAAAATTTTTCAAATTTCTCTTTCTAATAATTTGCGATTTACATTTGGGTATTTTACTGCCTCTCAAGTAGCAATAACACAATGATCACTCAGATCATTACAAAAGACACCCATAGATAAAAATTTATGAGGGACATTTGTTAAAATCAAGTCAATTAAAGTAGATTTGTCAGGATTTTTGAGATTAGGCCTTGTAGGTACATTTACCAACTGGCTAAGACTGATAGAATCACAGAAAGATTTAAATTCATCAGAAACAACATTTAGCCAGTCCCAATTCAAGTCCCCGACCAATAAAAGTTCCCTATAGTTTAGTCTGGACAAAAGAAGCTTTAAAGATGATAAAGCCTCCCTGGAGGCCGATGGAGGTCTATAACACCCCACAACAGTTATTGAAAGGGACTTAAATATTTCAACATTTAAGGCCAAAAACTCCATTTGCCTACAGAGAGACTCAGACAAAACAACTGATGCACCAAATCTTGACTTAACATAGATAGCTACGCCACCACCTTTCTTCAGCCTGTCACTGCGAAAAACATTATACCCATGTACTTTTATATCTTCATTTGTAATTGATTTCTTCAACCATGTTTCCGAAATTATCGCTATGTCTGCATCTGTAGATTCAATCCATATTCTAACCATGTCCATTTTGGGTAGTAAACTGCGAACATTTAGATGAACAAATTTAAGTCCAGGCATTGATTTAAATTCAGCAGGGGTCGAAACACATTGCAAACAGGGGCCAGGATTGGGCTGCACATTTCCAGATAGAAGTAGGAGTAGTGTAATAATCAATCTGCACCTCACAGCATATTTTAAAGCTGGCCTATCATATGCTGAAACCAGGTAATGCCTGTCATTAATTGAGAAAGACAAATTATACAAAGCAAAAAAATTTTGCAATTTAGGCAAATCCCAATACAAATCCATCCAGAAGTCCAGGTTCCAACAAAAGTGTAATGGTTCCTGGTGCATGTCAATACTGGTTTTTGTGCCACTATAGTAGGTTTCCTGTATGCCCACCATATTATTAAAACAACTCACCCTAGGATCAGTGCCCGGTTTCAAGTTCCAAGTGACCAACAGGGATAATAAAATTAGAATTAAAAAGATGCCATCATCATTAATTTACTAATAGTAAAGATGACTAATAACAGTACCAGTTTATCTTGTCGAGTATGGCCCAGCTTCCAAAATGATGTTTCTGGCTTAGGCTTGTTAACCCAAGCTCCAGGAGAATGTAGTAGGCCAGGCCCGTTAGCCTAGCCTCCAGGAAGATGGGTGAGACCCAGGCTGGTTTGCCCAAGCTCCAGAAAAATTAAGCAAGCTAGGCCCGCTAGCCTAACTCCAGGAGTATGTAGCAGGCTCAGGCTGGTTAGCCCAGGCTCCAAAAGAATGTAACAAGCTCAGGCTGGTTTGACCAAGCTCCAATGAGGATGTAGCAAGCTCAAGCTGGTTAGCCCAAGCTCCAAGAAGATGTAGCAGGCTCAGGCTGGTTAGCCCAAGCTCCAAGAAGATGTAGCAGGCTCAGGCTGATTAGCCCAAGCTCCAAGAGGATATAGCAGGCTCAAGCTGGTTAGCCCAAGCTCCAGGAAGATGTAGCAGGCTCAGGCTGGTTAGCCCAAGCTCCAGGAAGATGTAGCAGGCTCAAGCCCGTTTGCCTAGCTCTGTTTAGCCTGGGCTAATAGGATTAGTAAGATCAGGCTCAGGTTAGCAAAGTTAGCTCAGAGCAAAGGTGTAGTGTCATTTTTAAACTCATAGTAGTCCACAATCTTCTTAAAAGTTCAAGATGAAATTTCCATATAAATTACTTGTACAACTTGAAAACTACAACTTAAAAGGAATAAAGTACTACAAAATCCATTTAAATGAAATCAATCCAGAGAGAGACACTGAGCAGACCTTAGACTAGCTGCCATCTTGGATTTTTGGGGTAGAATAATGAAGTAGAATTTATATATTTATAATGAAGAAGAATTTATAGATTTATAATGAAGTAGAATTTATATATTTATAATGAAGAATTTATAGATTTATAATGGAGTAGAATTTATATATTTATAATGAAGAAGAATTTATATATTTATAATGAAGAATTTATATATTTATAATGAAGTAGAATATATATATTTATAATGAAGTAGAATTTATATATTTATAATCAAGTAGAATTTATATATTTATAATGAAGTAGAAAATATATATATTGTTAATGAAGAAGAATTTATAGATTTATAATGAAGAAGAATTTATAGATTTACAATGAAGTAGAATTTATATATTTATAATGAAGTAGAATTTATATATTTATAATGAAGAAGAATTTATAGATTTATAATGAAGTAGAATTTATATATTTATAATCAAGTAGAAAATATATATTTATAATGAAGTAGAATTTATATATTTATAATGAAGTAGAATTTATATATTTATAATGAAGTAGAATTTATATATTTATAATGAAGAAGAATTTATAGATTTATAATGAAGTAGAATGTATATATTTATAATCAAGTAGAAAATATATATTTATAATGAAGAAGAATTTATAGATTTATAATGAAGTAGAATTTATATATTTATAATCAAGTAGAATTTATATATTTATAATGAAGCAGAATTTATAGATTTATAATGGAGTAGAATTTATATATTTATAACTGAAGAAGAATTTATATATTTATAATGAAGAAGAATTTATATATTTATAATGAAGTAGAAAATATATATTTATAATGAAGAAGAATTTATAGATTTATTATGAAGTAGAATTTATAGATTTATCATGAAGAAGAATTTATAGATTTATAATGAAGTAGAATTTATATATTTATAATGAAGAATTTATAGATTTATAATCAAGTAGAATTTATATATTTATAATGAAGTAGAATTTATATATTTATAATGAAGAAGAATTTATAGATTTATAATCAAGTAGAATTTATATATTTATAATGAAGTAGAAAGTATATAATGAAGTTTAATTTATATATTTATAATGAAGAAGAATTTATAGATTTACAATGAAGTAGAATTTATATATTTATAATGAAGTAGAATTTATATATTTATAATGAAGAAGAATTTATAGATTTATAATGAAGTAGAATTTATATATTTATAATCAAGTAGAAAATATATATTTATAATGAAGAAGAATTTATAGATTTATAATGAAGTAGAATTTATATATTTATAATGAAGTAGAATTTATAGATTTATAATCAAGTAGAATTTATATATTTATAATGAAGTAGAATTTATAGATTTATAATCAAGTAAAATTTATATATTTATAATGAAGTAGAATTTATAGATTTATAATCAAGTAGAATTTATATATTTATAATGAAGTAGAATTTATATATTTATAATGAAGTAGAATTTATATATTTATAATGAAGAAGAATTTATAGATTTATAATGAAGTAGAATGTATATATTTCTAATCAAGTAGAAAATATATATTTATAATGAAGAAGAATTTATAGATTTATAATGAAGTAGAATTTATATATTTATAATCAAGTAGAATTTATATATTTATAATGAAGCAGAATTTATAGATTTATAATGGAGTAGAATTTATATATTTATAATGAAGTAGAATTTATATATTTATAATGAAGTAGAATTTATAGATTTATAATGAAGAAGAATTTATAGATTTATAATGAAGTAGAATGTATATATTTATAATCAAGTAGAAAATATATATTTATAATGAAGTAGAATTTATATATTTATAATGAAGAAGAATTTATAGATTTATAATGAAGTAGAATTTATATATTTATAATGAAGAAGAATTTATAGATTTATAATCAAGTAGAATTTATATATTTATAATGAAGTAGAATTTATATATTTATAATGAAGAAGAATTTATAGATTTATAATGAAGTAGAATGTATATATTTATAATCAAGTAGAAAATATATATTTATAATGAAGAAGAATTTATAGATTTATAATGAAGTAGAATTTATATATTTATAATCAAGTAGAATTTATATATTTATAATGAAGCAGAATTTATAGATTTATAATGGAGTAGAATTTATAGATTTATAATGGAGTAGAATTTATATATTTATAATGAAGAAGAATTTATAAATTTATAATGAGGAAGAATTTATATATTTATAATGAAGTAGAATTTATATATTTATAATGAAGAAGAATTTATAGATTTATAATGAAGTAGAATTTATATATTTATAATCAAGTAGAATTTATATATTTATAATGAAGCAGAATTTATAGATTTATAATGGAGTAGAATTTATAGATTTATAATGGAGTAGAATTTATATATTTATAATGAAGAAGAATTTATAAATTTATAATGAGGAAGAATTTATATATTTATAATGAAGTAGAATTTATATATTTATAATGAAGAAGAATTTATAGATTTATAATGAAGTAGAATTTATATATTTATAATCAAGTAGAAAATATATATTTATAATGAAGAAGAATTTATAGATTTATAATGAAGTAGAATTTATATATTTATAATGAAGTAGAATTTATATATTTATAATGAAGTAGAATTTATAGATTTATAATCAAGTAGAATTTATATATTTATAATGAAGTAGAATTTATAGATTTATAATCAAGTAGAATTTATATATTTATAATGAAGTAGAATTTATAGATTTATAATCAAGTAGAATTTATATATTTATAATGAAGTAGAATTTATATATTTATAATGAAGTAGAATTTATATATTTATAATGAAGAAGAATTTATAGATTTATAATGAAGTAGTATGTATATATTTCTAATCAAGTAGAAAATATATATTTATAATGAAGAAGAATTTATAGATTTATAATGAAGTAGAATTTATATATTTATAATCAAGTAGAATTTATATATTTATAATGAAGCAGAATTTATAGATTTATAATGGAGTAGAATTTATATATTTATAATGAAGTAGAATTTATATATTTATAATGAAGTAGAATTTATAGATTTATAATGAAGAAGAATTTATAGATTTATAATGAAGTAGAATGTATATATTTATAATCAAGTAGAAAATATATATTTATAATGAAGTAGAATTTATATATTTATAATGAAGAAGAATTTATAGATTTATAATGAAGTAGAATTTATATATTTATAATGAAGAAGAATTTATAGATTTATAATCAAGTAGAATTTATATATTTATAATGAAGTAGAATTTATATATTTATAATGAAGAAGAATTTATAGATTTATAATGAAGTAGAATGTATATATTTATAATCAAGTAGAAAATATATATTTATAATGAAGAAGAATTTATAGATTTATAATGAAGTAGAATTTATATATTTATAATCAAGTAGAATTTATATATTTATAATGAAGCAGAATTTATAGATTTATAATGGAGTAGAATTTATAGATTTATAATGGAGTAGAATTTATATATTTATAATGAAGAAGAATTTATAAATTTATAATGAGGAAGAATTTATATATTTATAATGAAGAATTTATAGATTTATAATGAAGTAGAATTTATATATTTATAATGAAGTAGAATTTATATATTTATAATGAAGAAGAATTTATAGATTTATAATCAAGTAGAATTTATATATTTATAATCAAGTAGAAAATATATATTTATAATGAGGAAGAATTTATAGATTTATAATGAAGTAGAATTTATATATTTATAATCAAGTAGAAAATATATATTTATAATGAGGAAGAATTTATAGATTTATAATGAAGTAGAATTTATATATTTATAATCAAGTAGAATTTATGTATTTATAATGAAGCAGAATTTATAGATTTATAATGGAGTAGAATTTATATATTTATAATGAAGAAGAATTTATATATTTATAATGAAGAAGAATTTATATATTTATAATGAAGTAGAAAATATATATTTATAATGAAGTAGAATTTATATATTTATAATGAAGAATAATTTATATAATGAAGTAGAATTTATATATTTATAATGAAGTAGAATTTATATATTTATAATGAAGAATAATTTATATAATGAAGTAGAATTTATATATTTATAATGAAGAAGAATTTATATATTTATAATGAAGAAGAATTTATATATTTTTAATGAAATAGAATTTCTATATTTATAATGAAGTAGAATTTATATATTTATAATGAAGTAGAATTTATAGATTTATAATGAAATTTAATGAAGTAGAATTTATATCTTTATAATGAAGTTGAATATATATATTTATAATGAAGTAGAATTGATCATATTTGATTTCACTGATTTTCAGATCTATAAACTGTCTGATGTCTTCTTGTTTTTTATATTTCCTTCATTAGATTTAAACAGAGATAAGATGAAAAATCAAGAAGGTGATTTTTATGACTATTAATTGATTAATCATGAATTCTGAAGTCTGTTGTAATCTACAAAATATTTAATTAACACACACTGAATGTATTTATAATGAAGTAGAATTTATATATTTATAATGAAGCAGAATTTATATATTTATAATGAAGCATAATTTATATATTTTAATGAAGTAGAATTTATATATTTCTAATGAAGTAGAATTTATATATTTATAATGAAGCAGAATTTATATATTTATAATGAAGTAGAATTTATATATTTATAATGAAGTAGAATTGATTTATTTATAATGAAGTAGAATTTATATATTTATAATTAACTAGAATGGATCATATTTGATTTCACTGATTTTCAGATGTATAAAATCTAATATAATCTTGTATGTAATGTATATAATCTTTTATAATTGATTCATTAGATTTAAACAACGAGAAAAGGAGAAATCAAGAAAGTGTTTTTATTCACACAATATTTAATTAAAACAAACTGTGTATCATATAAACACATGACTCAAAATTAAGGGCTTGAAGATGTTGCCATTTGGGTTTTAATTTGTCTTTTATGTTTGCAGCTGTTGTTACTTTGTGCAGTGAAACAAAGATGTAATTTAATGTTGTTTTCTCCTTATTCTGAACTTCCTTCAGAACACAGTCTACTTTTACAGAGTCAGAAGAGGATTATCCCATATGGTGAATTTGTTTTAATGACTCTATATTTAATTATTAATCTCATTATTGATCTGAAGAGGAATTCTGTCATGATCTCTGTTTAACTCCAAACTTTCTGTCTGTATTTAGTGTTCACACATTTCAGAAAACATGCAGGTGAGTAAACAGTAAACATGCAGGTGAGTAAACAGTAAACGTGCAGGTGAGTAAACAGTAAACATGCAGATGAGTAAACAGTAAACATGTAGGTGAGTAAACAGTAAACATGCAGATGAGTAAACAGTAAACATGCAGATGAGTAAACAGTAAACATGTAGGTGACTAAACAGTAAACATGCAGATGAGTAAACAGTAAACATGCAGATGAGTAAACAGTAAACATGCAGGAGTAAACAGTAAACATGCAGAGGAGTAAACAGTAAACATGCAGAGGAGTAAACAGTAAACATGCAGATGAGTAAACAGTAAACGTTTGGTTACGTATGTAACCTCCGTTCCCCGAGGGAGGGAACGACACGTTGTGTCGGAGAAGCGACACTAGGGGTCTCTCTTGAGAGCCGATATTCACCTCTGATCTTATTGAAAAGGGCCAATGGGAGTTGGCAGTCAGTATTTGCATACCCCAACCCCGGACATACGGGTATTTAAGCGGGGCAAATACGGGAGTTCATTCAGGATTTTTCTGAGGAGCCGAAATGGTCCGGCCACAACAGTGGCTCGGTTCAGCGACATGGCGGAGGAAAGACACAACGTGTCGTTCCTCCCTCGGGAACGGAGGTTACATACGTAACCAAACGTTCCCTTCTGTCGCTCTCTCCACGTTGTGTCGGAGAAGCGACACTAGGGGACCCATTCCAATCTTGCCATGTGCTGAACCGTGTACGTGAACTGCCGATACAGAGGCAGGCAGGGATTCATCCAGTGCCACGCATCGTCTGTACCCGGCTGCAGGTACCCTTCCCCAATGCCCCATACTGAACATCGGGATCCTTCTAGTTACCCTGGGAGGGAACAAGGCGATATTTGCCAACATGGGAACGGGCCAGCCTGGCTGGGCCTCTTTTCTCTATGTTTCTCGCATAGAGCAATCACGGCCGGGCCCTTACACGCATATAGGGAAGGGGGTCTTACCCAGACCCTGCGGAGACCACACCTGCCCTTTTTCTTGGGGAGGAAAAGTGGTAGACAAGTCACACGGCCGTCTTAGGGCTCGTGTGGAAAGTATGGTGCGGTGGTAGATCCCAGCCTCGAAGGGGAGAGTTGCTACAGCACGGCGACCGGGGCAGCTGTAGCTGCCTAAGGGAGACACGGGGGTCCGCTCGTAAGGGGACAGAACCGTGGAAATACACACAGGGGGCGTCCACGCAGGAGGCCTTCTATTTTACCTGTGGAGCACCTATACCAGTATAGGGTAGCCATCAGGATAACCGCAGTGGCTTGGGTCGGCGAGTTCCTCCGCTGAACCGCGGACCCGGAGGGCTGGGGAGGAATCGACCAGGGTCCCGACTCGGAGTGGGGCACCTGGGAAAAGGGCGCACTACTTAACCTTGACGTCAGGAAAAGGGCGCTGGGCGCAAGCGATCCACCCGGCCGGTCGGTCTACGTGTTACCGAGTTCTACGGGCTCGGACCTGAGAAAACACAAGATGCAACCGACTCAACGCGGAGGTTGTAAAACCTCGCGAAGGTGTTGGGTGTTGCCCAACCCGCGGCTCTACAGATGTCTGCTAGGGAGGTGCCCTTGGCCAGTGCCCACGAGGACGCAACACCCCTTGTTGAGTGAGCTCGGACCCGTAAGGGTAGGGGCACGGCCTGGGTGTGATAAGCCAGTGTGATGGCATCGACAACCCAGTGGGCGAGCCTCTGTTTGGAGACGGCATTCCTTTCTGCCGCCCCCAAAGCAGACAAAGAGCTGCTCAGAGCGCCTGGTGCTCTGTGTGCGGTCCAGGTAAATGCGCAGGGCGCGCGACTGGACACAGCAACGGAAGGGCTGGGTCTGCCTCCTTCACTCTTGCAGGTTCACTACCTGATCTCGGAATGGTGTGGTAGGAACCTTGGGCACATAGCCCGGTCGCGTCTTAGGATCACAGACGTATCTGCCGGACCGAACTCCAGGCAAGTGTCGCTGACAGAGAACGCTTGCAGGTCCCCGACCCTCTTGATAGAGGCGAAGCGATCAGCAGGGCCGTCTTAAGAGAGAGGGCCCTGAGTCCAATTGATTCAAGCTGCTCGAAGGGGGTCTCTGGAGTCCTGCCAAGACTACCGAGAGATCCCAGGAGGGAACTAGGCCTGGCCGGGAGGGATTTAACCTCCGGCGCCTTTCAGGAACCTGAGGATCAGGTCGTGCTTGCCCAAAGACTTGCCGCCTACAGGATCGTGGTGGGCGGCAATGGCGGCAACATACACCTTGAGGGTGGACGGGGACAGCCTCCTGTCCAGCCTCTCCTGTAGGAATAGGAGCACAGACTTGATAGCGCACCTCTGCGGTCTTCAGTTCGGAAGAACACTAATCTCATGAACAAGCGCCACTTTAGGGCGTAAAGGTGCCTGGTAGAGGGAGCTCTGGCTTGGTTGATGGTATTCACAACGGTCGCGGTAAGCCGGCTAGCTCTTCCGCGTCCCGGCCCAGGGACCAGACGTGGAGGTTCCAGAGATCTGGGCGCTGGTGCCAGAGCGTGCCCCGTCCCTGAGAGAGGAGGTCCTTTCTCAGGGAATTCGCCAGGGAGGAGCTGTCGCGAGGAGTCTGAGTTCCGAGAACCAAGTCCGAGTGGGCCAGTAGGGGGCCACTAACGTGACTTGCTCCTCGCCCTCCCTGACCTTGCACAGCACCGTGCAAGAAGCCTCACTGGGGAAATGCGTACTTGCGCAGCCCCGGGGCCAGCTGTGTGCCAGCTGCCTGTCCCGAGGGGAGCCTCTGTTAGGGCGCACCAGAGCGGGCAGTGGGAGGTTTCCTGGGCGGCTAACAGGTCTACCTGGGCCTTGCCAAACCGCTCCCAAATCAGCTGGACCGACTGGGGTGAAGCCTCCACTCCCGCCGGGCAGGCGTTGTCGTGATAGCGCGTCCGCCACGACGCTGAGCTTGCCGGGATGTGAGTGGCACGCAGCTACTTGAGCCGCTGCTGGCTCCATAGGAGGAGACGGCGGGCGAAGTTGTGACATGTGGCGGAGCGCACGCGCCTTGGCGATTTATGTACGCCACCACCGTGGTGCTGTCCGATCTCACGAGGACATGTTTGTCCCGAACTAACGGGAGGAACTTCCTGAGAGCAAGAAGGACGGTCAGCAACTCCAGGCAATTGATGTGCCAACGCAGCGGGCCCCTTTCCAACAGCCCGCTGCTGCGTGCCCGCTGCACACGGCACCCCACCCGACCGGAGGCGCCGGTTGTGACCAGGACGCGTCGGGACACCTGCTGCAGGGGCACTCCTGCCCGTAAAAAGCAGAGGTCTGTCCAGGGTCGGGGTGTTTTGAGGCAGGCGGGGTGATCCTTACCCGATGCGCGCCGCGGTGCCATGCTTGTCTCGGGACTCGAGTCTGGAGCCAGTGCTGGAGTGGTCTCATATGCATCAACCCCAGCGCGCGACCGCATGGAGGACTCCATATGCCCCAGGAGCATCTGGAAAAGTTTTAGAGGGACCACTGTGCCTGGCTTGAAGGAAGCGAGGCAGTCCAGCACCGACTGAGCACGCTTGCTCGTGAGACGTGCTGTCATTGAGACTGAGTCTAACTCCAACCCGAGAAAAGAGATGCTCTGAACCGGAGTGAGCTTGCTCTTTTCCCAGTTGACCTGAAGCCCCAAGCGGCTGAGGTGCCAGAGCACCTGGTCTCTGTGTGTGCATAGTAACTCTCGAGAGTGTGCTAGGATGAGCCAGTCCTCGAGGTAGTTGAGAATGCGGATGCCGGCTACTCGTAGCGGGCAAGGGCCGCCTCTGCGACTTTCGTGAAGACGCCGAGGGACAGAGACAGGCCGAAGGGGAGGACTTTGTACTGAAACGCCTGGCCGTCGAACGCGAACCGTAGGAAGGGTCGGTGTCGTGGCAGAATTGAGACGTGGAAGTACGCTGCCCTTCAGGTCTACCGCTGTAACCAATCTAGATGCTGAACGCCAGCCAGAATATTTCTCTGCATGAGCATTTTGAACGGGAGTTTTAACAAGGCCCGATTGAAAACTCGCAAGTCCAGGATTGGTCATAAGCCACGCCTTTCTTGGGTACAATGAAGTAAGGGCTGTAGAAACCCTTCCTCATTTCGGTTGGAGGGACGGGCTCTACCGCGCCTTGGCTAAGAGGGGTGGGAGCCGGGCAAACTGAATTGCGTAACCGAAGTCGAATGGTCCGGTGCAGCCAGCGTGATGCGTTGGGAAGCTAAAGCCACGCTTCCCAGCTCTGCGCTTAGGGGCACCAAAGGGACGAAGTATTTTGGACATACCGGCGGGCCTCGCGAGCGGGCGGAACAGGTAATGCAGCGCCGGGCGGCTTCGCTGCGCCCGAGGCTGAGGTGCTGAGAATAGACTCAAAGCACTTACCTTGCTCACGCGCACCGCAGGGGCGGGTTCGTGACTGAGGAGGAGGTCTGATGCTGGCGCCCTCTGGACTCGCCTGAACCGGCCGGCCGGGGACAGTCGTGGGCAGGCGGAAGGCGGATCGCCGCGTCCGTGTACCAGGACTGTTGTGATCTGAAAGCAGATTGCCGTGAGAACGGCATTTGCGGGCCAGGTGACCCAGAGGCAAAGGAAATAGCTCTGTTAATGAGAATGTGGGTACCACAGCCCCCGACAGGGGTGTGGAAACATGAAAAAACAAAGGATTCTCTTCCCGCCCTCCACCGGGGACGGAGCAGTCTTACCACCTCGAGCTAACATCTTCGGCTCTGGGTCGGCTGTCTCAGGAACGCTTGGGAGCCTTCCGGTCCTGGAGGGGTTCGTGGAGACAGGGGCGCGCGCCGCCTGCGGGTGCTCGACGCTGGGGCTGAGAGCTGGGCCCGGGTTGAGGCGGAGCAGGAGCTGGTTTCTTCGCGAGGGGACGCCTCGGCGGGCAGACGGGCAGGGCCCATAGCGGCAGGTCTCGCGGCGGGCATCATGTGAGAGATGGCCTCCGCCTGCTTCTCCACCGCAGAGAACTGTTGGGCGAAGTCCTCGACGGTGTCGCCGAAAAGGCCAATCTGGGAGACAGGTGCGTCCAGGAAGCAGTTCTTATCAGCCTCACGCATCTCGACCAGATTGAGCCAAAGATGGCGCTCCTGGACCACTAGGGTGGCCATCGCCTGTCCGAAGTGCCTGCGCTTGTGGCCTTCGCCGCCTCAGGGCGAGGTCGGTCGCTGAGCGCAGTTCCTGCGGCACATCAGGATCAGGTCCACCCCGTGCATGTTGAGTGCTTTGGCCTGGTGGACTTGCAGGAGGGCCATCGCATGCAGGGCGGAGGCATCGCGTCCAGCCATACTGTAGGCCTTCGCTGAGCGAGGATGTTGTCCTACAGGGCTTGGATGGGAGTACGGGCGCCAGGCCGTAGGGCTACCGGGCATAGATGGTACGCAACTGCCCTGTCGACCTGGGGAATCGCCCAGTATCCGCGGGCGCCTCCACCGCCGAGGGTGGTGAGAGTGGAGCGGGTGGCACCTAGACGAGCGGAGAGCGGGCTCTCCACGTAGACGCCAGCTCATCATGCACCTCCAGGAAGAAAGGAACCGGGGATGCGAGGCCGCAAACGGCGCCGCCCCAGGAACCAATCATCCAACCGTGAAGGCTGTGGGGAGGATGGAGGGTTCCAATCCAACCCCACGCCATGGCGGCCCGGCAAGCATGTCGGACATCTGAGCTGCCGGCCTCAGCCTGGGCCTGCTGGCCCGGCGGCAGTCCAGGGAGTCCTCGGCATCAGACGCCGCGACTCTCCGATGCAGCGGCGAGCTCATCTGCTTCGACTCGGAGGATAGACAGCCAGGCCGTGAGGCGAGCTGCTATCGGCGGGTATGCAAATACTGACTGCCAACTCCCATTGGCCCTTTTCAATAAGATCAGAGGTGAATATCGGGCTCAAGAGAGACTCCTAGTGTCGCTTCTCCGACACAACGTGGAGAGAGCAACAGAAGGGGAACATGCAGATGAGTAAACAGTAAACATGCAGATGAGTAAACAGTCCTCATGTCATAAAGTGTGACAGAGCTGCAGGTTTCTGAATTTATCCTGATGTTTGATCACTGCGATGAAAATCTTTTACAGAAAAACATTTTTTGAATCAGTTTGGTAGAAAGGGAACAGAAATATCTGCAACACAATATAAATCTATACACAAACATGTCTAACTGTAAATACAAATACAAACAAAAGAAACTTAAAACAATGTATTTATTCTCACATGTTAAGTTGTGATCTCTCTGATATCTGCAATGTTTTGATTGTTGTGTTCATGTTTATCCTGCTTTTATTATCCTTTATGTCTGTCACCTGTGTTAAGTTATTCTCTTGTTGTTGTAACTCTTAGTGTTGTTTTGATTTAGTGATTTATCTAATTAATGTCTCCATGAGGTGTTTTATTATTGTTGTTGTTACACATCATTAAAGCAGAATAATCTTTTTAACAGTGACTGTGACTCTGAATCCTGATTCAGCTCATCCACGTCTCACTGTGTCTGATGACGGGAAACAAGTGAGAGACGGAAACACACGATCAACAGAAGTGAACAACAGAGGAAAAGAGCAAAGTGACAAGTTTGATAAATATCTTGCCGTCCTGGGAAAGGAAGGATTCTCCTCAGGGTGTTTTTACTTTGAGGTGCAGGTGATGGGGAATACTAAGTGGGATTTAGGAGTCGCCAGAGAATCCATTAACAGGAAGGGGAGTATTTATCTGAATCCTGAGATGGGATACTGGACTGTGCAGCTGAGATATGGGATATATTGGGCTTGTGATTCTCAACCTGTCTCTCTTTCCCTGAGTGTGGAGCCGCAGAGGGTGGGTGTGTTTGTGGATTATGAGGAGGGTCTGGTCTCCTTTTATGATGTGGAGGACAGGTCTCATATCTACTCTTTCACTGGTCAGTCTTTCACTGAGAAACTCTATCCATTTGTTTGTTTAGGTTATTATCGGAATGTAAACTCTGCACCACTGATCATCTGTAATGATTTCTAATGAGATTAATTTACAGATGAATGTATTTACAACAGCAAAGATGACAAAATAAAAAGATTATTCACTCTCAGACATAAATACACTGTTTAAAGTACAAATCTGCCATTGGATTATTTACCCTTATTTTGGTGCCATATGTGTTTGAACAAAAACAAAAAGGTAATTTTTCTTCCCCTCAGAGGAACAAAAATATAATTGTACATTTAAAGGTACACAAAAGATATTTAGGGTACAATTTTGTACCCAAAATGAGTAATACATTTTATCAATCATGATATTGATTGACATGAATAACAAGATTTGAATGAATAACAAATCTTTAAAATGCAAAACAAATGAATACATTAAATAAAGCAAATAAAATGAGTACATCAGAATAAAAATAGAAAAATGTTGATAGTAAATATCTTGTATTAACTGAAACTAAGATTAAGTCTAATGCTAAAATCTCAATCAAGACGAAGTAAAATAAACTGTGGAGAGGTCACGAGGTCTGAGAGTGAAGCAGAAAGCCCAAGAGAGAGTTGAGCAGATATTATATTATAATTTATAGCCCAAAACATGCATGTCATATTCCCTTAAACAGATCAGATGTTTTGTCTGGATTCCCCTGATGTTAGTAATTATCTCTTATCACAAAATAGTGATTAAAAATGTCTGTTTGTTTCTTCAAGGTGCAACAATAGACCTTACACATATAGAAGAACTGTAATGACCCTGTGGTGTTTTGTGTGTGTAACATTGTAGTTTTCTATCTGTGTTTGTGTGTTGTGAGCTGCTTCCTGATTGGCTGCTATTCAAGTATAGAAGATGATCTGCAAGTATGTGCAGAATTAGCAGCAATAATAAAAGACATTTTGATGTGGCTTGCTTGTGTTTCACAAATGTGTTCAGTTTCATTGACTATTTCAGTGAACACTTCTGGAGATGCCACTAGGTGGCGACAAATGAGGGTCTTAAGTGTAATGAGCGAGTCATTGAATCATTTTGATGGTCATGACCAAAATCTGGCAAGAGACTTTATAGTATTTAAGCATTATAAGAACAAAGCAGATCTTTAAAGGGGGGGGTATGTGATTTTCTTTTTTGACCATTTTTTCAAAATAACTTGAAATCCTATTCCTAACCCACTTACTGGCTGTAAATTAGAAGCACTGAAATGAAAATTAAGCAATTTAATCATCTGTGGAACGGGCAGGACTCGAAAAACTCCAGCCAATCATTTTCAAGACCATCAAGAATCATTGGACAGAAAATGTGTCAATCAAACGGTCGTACCATGCCCCCCTCCCCCCACCACCCTGGCTGCGCGTGTCCCGCTCGATGCGCATACTCAAAGCTCGTGACCCAGTAACAGGAAGCGATTGTATTTATGTATGGAGAATAGAGCTTTTATAGTGCTAGTGGGGTTGTTCCACATTTCTATGAATCCTGTTTTGAATAGAAGACCGCTGTACAGACGCTAGGGCTGGCGATGTTCTTTTTTTACAGTTATGAGAAAATCAGCTCTACACCTTTCAAGAGTGGTATGCGAACCCCTCCTCCTGCTGTGTCAACAATTTGCTCTGAAAAATTGTCTGACAGGTGAATGCACTGTTTGACTAGTGAGTCTAGAACACTGCTAGAACACTGCGCATCTGAGTTTTCGCTCGTGCAAGATTGCGCGTCCATGTTTTTCGAATGGGTGGAGTCAGGGCCAGCGTTGGAGGAGAGAAGGTAGGACCTTAGAGTTGTGTATTTTCAAAATCTGCCGGCCGTTTTGCAAATCACATACCCCACCTTTAATTTCCGTTCAGTTTTGTGAACTGTTGTGAAATGAGTATCAATAATTTCCATGCCTTCTCCATTCTTAAAAATTGCATGTCAAATCTACTGACTTCATCAGACAAGAACAAAGCAGATCTACTGTATCATTTTCTTACAGTATTCAGAAAGACTGCAGGATTTAATCTCAGGGCACGCACAGAAATCAAACAATGTTACATTTTCTCTTCACAGCTTACAGTTCATTGAGTTGCAGTTGTTTGTATCGTGATAAATACATGAAGTGTGACAATAAAATATATTTTAATATCATAAGCATTAAAGTCAGAGCACAAATGATGAGGAGACAGATGTTCACCTTAATCACTGTGTATTGATGGTAGGTGAATGGACCACAGATGTAAATTCAGTGATGTACATAAGGATGGTTTTGTAGTCTGAAAACAAGAAATACAATAAAGGCAATGAATAAACTGAATATATACACAATAACAGGCATTCATTGTTACATAAGGAAACCAAAATATTCTTAATTCACTTGAGGGACATTTCTGTACCAAATATATCGTCCAATAAACAGAAACAAGGTGTTTTACAGGATAACATGAGCGATTAGTGGGTGTTAATAACATACAATTGCCATGTATGAATAACATCATATCTAACATGAAAAACATTCCAGCAAACATGAATCTAATCACTCGTTTGGGGTGATAACAGTTTAACAAATTAACATTGTATCATCAAGATGTAGTGGGGAATTTCACTACAATGTAGGGGTCAGTATCTATTCTGAATATCTTGGACGCCTAGGGAAATGACAGGATCTAAGTCCCCACTCCTCGGACAATTAACTCCTGTACTTATTATAAATAAATAAGTATGTTTTAATCTCTCTTAATCAACTGTGCTTTTTTAGCAATGGCTGGTGAGGAGGCGACCCCAGGACTTAAAGTGTACACGGCAGCTTTCCCAGAGTGTAATAAAATGAATTAACCCCTTTTTCTACTACCAGCCAACAAGACAGGAGGAATGCTCCTACTCCAAGATGACAGAGATTGTAGATGTATTTATTCTAAATAAAATAAAGAAAATGATTGCAAGTGCCAAAAATAAACTTTTGTTTCACATCACTTATGAATGAAAAATAAACAATCACAGAATTAAAGCTTCACTTAGCTTCAAGCTTGTGTTCAGTCTCTTTCCTTTCTGCAGGAATACTCAAGTCAAACTAAATAAACAACAGCTCCAACAGAATATTCAAGAGAGAACCAGTTCAGTCAGCAGTACATAATGAATATTACATTTCACATCAAATACTTTTCTCACGTCAATCATCATACCTGAGTAATATTCACAACGCAAGGTTTAAATTTGTACCTCACCGCAGAACTGGTCTGGAGTTGGACTGTCCAGGTATGGCAGGGTAGTCAGAACAGCTATACAGACTTGTTTAAAGATAGCAAGTCTCTTCTTTTTTCAAACACAGGAAATGAATGTTTTTATGTTTTTTTTAAATAAAAGAAAAAAAATATTATTTTCCACAAATGTTCCTGGTAGAAGAGACAGTCTCTGGGGAAAAAAACCCCGAAATGCGGATTCACTCACTTGTGCAAACAAAATTGTCTGTAGGCTACACAAGTCCATGCAAGTGTTAAACAAAGTTGAATTACAAGGAATTGTTGTAGAATTACAAAGTTGTTAAACAAAAATACTGCAAAGCGTCCAAAAATGTATTATAGAGAAAATATAGAAAGATGAAAAGCAAATTCTCAGGGAAGAGGCCATAGACATTATATAGATAGACGCACTATTGACCGCTACTGCCTACTGGCGCGGACGAGCCGTGGCGCCGCCATCTTAGACCGGTCACCCGCTCCACTCAGTGTAATCTGTATGGCAGGTGCAATGAACTGTCAGCGCATTTAATTAATCATACCTCACTGAATACCGAACTGATTTTCACGCGGAGTTTCCTCTCTCTCTCTCTCTCTCTCTCTCTCTCTCTCTCTCTCTCTCTCTCTCTCTCACAAACAAACAAACAAACAAGCGCACACACACAAGCGAACAGACACAAACACGAACACACTCTCTCTAGCGCGCACACACACACTGTCTCTCTCACACACACACTCTCTCTCTCACACACACTCTCTCTCACACACACACTCTCTCTCTCTCACACACACACACACACACACTCTCTCTCACACACACACTCTGCTCTCACACACACTCTCTCTCACACACACACACTCTCTCTCTCTCACACACACACACACACACACTCTCACTCTCTCACTCTACTATATTTTGCGTTGTTGTGATCTGTGGTTACTCTCTCCAAAAACACTTGTTACACACCTAGACCAAGGAAGGTGTGTCGTCGTGACAATTTGGGGGGGGGGCTCTTCCATCCAAAACAAAAATTGATGCGGTGAGTACAATTTCTCTTTTCTCTCTTAACCTCTGTTTTTCGCTGTTTTCGCTCTTGTGAGGGGAGAGAAGTGTCTGTGGTGATAGAAATGGAGTTTGATTTGATAATTTTTACTCTTTCTCCCACCACAGAGGTTTTTCATAAGTGTTGAAAAAAGGATTTGCTCTTGATTGCAGATTTCTTTAAATTTTAGGTACCGAGAGAAGCGACCAAACGAGTAATTAAAGAGGCTTTTTACGAACAACTGGTGCGCACTGGAATTTTACCAGTTGGTGACGAAGTAGAGTGACCTGTAGTTGCAGCAGAGTCTGTGGCTGAGGAAGTCTTTTCTGGTATAGACGCTATTGAAAAAGCAAGGTTCGATCCTGCGTTAGCTATTCGTTTAAAAGAGATAGACATCTCGATTAAACAGCAGGAGAATGAAAATGTACGCTAAAAATTAAGAGTTGTGGAGGTGGAAGCAGATCAAGACATTAAACTCAGCAGTATAAAGTTGCGAACTGAGGAGATGAGCAGGAAACCAGTTCCCGCTCCACGCTCTAGGCTCTCCTCTGTTGCTGGTTCTCCTGAATTCGATGTTAGTAAGTATATCAAGCTTGTGCCTCCCTTTCGAGAGTCAGAGGTTGATGCTTACTTTGTTGCTTTCGAGCGTGTGGCGGGGAAGCTTAGATGGCCGAAGGATATGTGGGCATTGCTGCTGCAATGCAGTTTCACAAGTAAGGCTCAAGAGATTTGCGCGTTGTTACCAATTGTTCAATTGAGCTATGATGCAGTCAAACCTGTTGTTCTCAGAGCGTATGAACTGGTTCCCGAAGCGTACCGCCAAAGGTTTAGAGCACAGTTGAAATCAGTGAAACAGATGTATGTAGAGTTTACACTGACGTATGTAGAGCACTGTTTGAAAAATGGTGTTTCTCCAGCAAGACCGCTACCTTTGAGCAGTTACAGGAATTGCTCTTGCTGGAGGACTTCAAAAGTTGTCTGCCTGAAGGTGTCATTGTTCATCTTAATGAAAAAAAAGTAAATTCACTGCTGGATGCTGCAGTGTTGGCAGATGTGTTTGTCTTGACACACCAAAATGTATTTCCATCTGTCCGGCCATCGAATGTGTCATTTTCAAATAAAAACACTGTGACACGAGATGCAACACGTGTGTTTTCACGTATGTCAAAAGACAATGTTCATTCAGACAGTAAGTCTGCCTCATGTGGAAGAGACAGACGTGTCTGTTTTTACTGCCTCGAACCAGATCATCTGATTGCTGAGTGTCAGGCTTGGAAACGGAAAGGTGCTGATGCGAAAACTAAGAAAGTTGCGCTTGTCCAGACTGTGCTTAGTTTATGTGGGGTAGAGGATGCATCAATTCAGCCTTTTCTCCTGTCTGGAACAGTTTCCTTTTCTGACACTGATCACAGAACTGTCGTAATTCTTAGGGACACTGGTTCAGCTCAGTCTTTCATTTTAGGGGAACTCCTGCCCTTTTCTACAAAATCATACACTGGCACCAATGTTTTGATACGTGGAATTGAAATGGGATCTGATAGTGTACCACTTCATAATGTTTATCTAAATTCTGACCATGTGACTGGTCCAGTTAAGCTTGGAGTGCGTTCACAGTTACCTATTAATGGTGTTGGCCTTATATTAGGTAATGATCTTGCAGGTGGCAAGGTTTTCCGCCGACCAATAGTAACAAGTGAGCTTGATGCAGACGAACCGCATAAACTTTTGCATCAGTTTCCTTTAGCATTCCCTGCATGTGCAGTGACACGTGCACAGTCTTTGAAGTTTAGAGATGTTGTTGACCTCTCTGACACGTTTTAAGCATACCGTCAGAACCTCTTGAGTGCAAGTTAACGATAGAACCTGAAGTGCTTGCTGGCTCTGGTAAGTCATCAGTAGAACCAGAGTTGTTTCTTAAAGTTGGAAGAGAGCAGCTGGCTGCCGCACAAATGGCAGACCCTTCCTTGGCCGGGTGCATCAAGCAGAGTCTAGACTAGACATTACTCATGTGCCTGAGGCTAGAGTAGCTTATTTCTGGGAAGATGGCATACTCCTGCGTAGATGGAAACCTCAGCTCTCTGACTCCGAGGGACAAGACGTATGACAAATTGTCTTACCCTCTGGTTACCATTCACATGTCCTAAAATTGGCTCATGAGCATGTACTCTCTGGTCATTTGGGGGTCAGGAAATCATCTCAATATGTCTCCAGATATTTCTTCTGGCCCGGTTTCAAATCATCTATTTCAGAGTTCTGTAGAACTTGGACGTTATGCCAACTAGCCGGTAAACCAAATCAAAAGGTTCCAGTTGCCCCTTTACAACCTATACCGGTAATGAATTAACCATTTGAAAGGTTAATTCTAGACTGTGTGGGACCGTTGCCTAACTCTAAATCAGGGTATCAACACATATTAACAATCATGTGCACCGCAACTAGGTTCCCCTGAAGCAGTTCCGTTACGAACAATCAAAACACCAGCTGTAATTAAAGAACTGGTCAAGTTTTGTACTATGTTTGGGTTGCCGAGAGAAATCCAAATGGACCAGGGTTCGAACAGACTTTGGAGGCATTTGGGGTGTCACATCGGTTGTCGAGTGCTTACCATCCTGAGTCGCAGGGTGCGCTTGAGTGATTCCACCAAACCTTAAAGTCCATGCTTCGTGCTTATTGTGTTGAGACTGGAGGAGATTGGGATGTGGGTCTCCCTTTACTCATGTTCGCTGCCCGAGAGACTGTGCAGGACGCTGTGGGATTTAGTCCTGCCGAACTCGTGTTTGGTCACACAGTTCGAGGACCCTTGAAAGTGTTGAGTGAACATATGCTGGCTAAAAACTCCTCACCCATGTCTATTTTGGACTATGTCAGCTCCTTCCGAGAACGACTTCATAAGGCCTGGGAGGTTGCTAAATTACATTTGACTAATTCCCAATCCAAGATGAATAAAACAGCACCCCTACAGAGTGAATCCCAGAAAGAGAGAAGTTATGAAAGCAGAAGTTGAATATATGTCGCGTCATGACCTTGCAGTGCCCAGCCAAAGCCTGTGGAGTTCCCCCTGTCTGCTCGTTCCCAAACCAGACTCCTCTTTTCGTTTCTGTACTGATTACCGTAAGGTAAATAAAATAACTAAGGCAGATTCATTTCCCTTGCCACGGATGGAGGATTGTATTGATAGGGTAGGATCCTCAAGGTTTGTTACCAAGCTTCACCTTCTTAAAGGATATTGGCAAGTGCCTCTTACCTGCCGTGCTTCTGAAATTTCTGCGTTTGTAACACCCGATCACTTCATGCAGTATAAGGTACTCTCTTTCGGAATGCGTAACGCACCCGCAACGTTTCAGAGACTTATGCAAAAAGTCCTGGCTGGGGTACAAAATTGTGAAATTTATTTAGATGATGTAGTCATCTATTCAAAAAAGTGTAAAGAGCATGTGCAAACCCTTAGGTTAGTATTTAGCCGCTTGGCTGAAGCCTTGCTAACACTGAATCTCACTAAGTGTGAGTTCGGTAAGGCTGTAGTCACATATCTGGACAAGCAAGTTGGTCAGGGGTGTGTGAAACCTGTTGCTGCCAAGGTAGAAGCCATCCTTATGTTCCCGGCCCCACATAATAAGTGTGAGTTACGTCGATTCCTGGAATGACTGGGTACTACAGAGGTTTTTGCAAAAATTTCTCCGTGGTAGTCTCCCCCCTTACTGACCTACTGAGTTCCAACAAAATCTTCACATGGAGTGATGAATGTACCAGGACATTTGAAGCTTCGAAAGATCTGCTTTGTAATGCTCCTGTGCTTTCTGCTCCTAATTATGAATTGCCGTTTAAACTGCATATAGATGCAAGCGCTTCAGGTGCCGGTGCCGTGTTGTTGCAAGAGGACTGCCAAGGTGTTGATCATCCAGTCTCCTACTTCTCTAAGAAGTTCACTAAATGTCAACAGCACTATAGTACCTCTTGCTCTTCTGTTGGCGTTGCAGCATTTTGATGTGTATGTGGGAGGTAGCTCTGTTCCCATTGTTATTTATACAGACCATAACCCCTTAATATTTTTATCCCACATATCTAGCTCAAACCAACGGCTGATGCGTTGGGCGCTCATTGTTCAGGAGTATGACCTCGACATCCGTCATATTAAAGGTTCTGAAAATGTGATTTGCTGATGCGCTTTCCAGAGTAGACCATGTTGAAAGTTAAGGTGGATATATCTGCACATATTTTCTTTTACTCTTTGTGGTACATTTGTACTTGTAAAATTTAAAACCTATGCTTGTAAACTTAATGGTGGGGGTGTTACGTCCTGAGGGACGTATGTTATATCATTGTGATAGTGATATGTTTAATGTGGTTTATTGTGTGTTGTGTCTCCCTGTGTATTTCCTTGTCTCTTTTCACTCTCCATTTAAGCAGGATAATGAGCCCCACCTGTTGCTCATCACCCATGATTGTCTCAGCCCAGGAATGGAGACTATAAGAGGCCCCCAACTCTCTTCACCAGGGAGAGAGAGACATACACAGAGAATATTTTCTCCTGCACTGGTCATGCTGCCTCTTGATCCCAGCCCATTGTTGTTTACTAGTGTGAGTAAGACAACAGTCTTGTCAGTTGAGTTGCTTGGCATAATTGTCATATGTAGTCGCTTGATGTTTATATTCCTTTGGGTAATGCCTTACAGTTGAATTACCCCAGTTTTATCTTAAAATGGAATCTATTTAACTTGTTTGTGTTGTGGGACTATTTAGTAGGGAGGTGGACGCCATTTACTTTGAAGCATTCTGTTTTCTCTTGGTTATTTATAGAGAGGGAGTTAGGGAAGTGATTTGTGTTTTCTTTTCCTTTTTGGTAGGTAAGTTACTCTCTAAACCCCTTTAGGAAGAATGTCTTTTGTTTGTTATTTTGGCCTGCTCCACTCCTGAAGTTCTCCATTTCTCCCACTGTTTTTCTTTAATAAAATTGTTGACCTGGAGACAGGATCACTTTTGCACTCTCTCCAAAAACACTTGTTACACACCTAGACCAAGGAAGGTGTGCCGTAACAGTATTCAGAAGCCACAACAGAGTAAAAAAATACAAACTCTGATGTGGCATCTGAATAAAAAAAGAGACTTTTTTTTTTTTTTTTTACCATTTGAGTGAAAACTCATTTTATAACCTTCCTATACCTGCCACACACAACTAAATTAAGTGTACACATTGTACACTTCCATGAGATGTTAAAAAAAGTAGGTTTGGTCATATTGAGCTGATCATTATCACAAGGCTTGCATTGCGGTAAATAGCCTGAACCACACTATTTTATATTCACTAATTTACTCATATATTCATATGTACTCATTTTACTCCTCTTTTGTCATGTAATGTGTGTAACCAAGGTTACTAATGCTCATATCAAACCTATGAGGAAAATAAAAGAAAAAAAGATTTACATATAATTATTTTATTACTTTTATTTTAATGTTTAAGGTATTAAATATTGCTGAAGAAATAACAGTAAATGTAACTAACTAGAAAAATAAATAATTTGAACAATTAGGATTAACTCCGCCCCTTAGTGGGTTGCATCTCATCACCGAAAAAAGCTGAGAAGTTGAGCTGATTCATCCGTTGAAAACAATAGGTTACTCACGTAACCCCGGTTCTCTGAAACATCAAGTGGAGAGATCCACCTATGGGAAGGGCATCCGTACCTGACCTCTGCCGAAGCATCCAATTGCGCCAAGTCTGGCTAGACAGACGGAAGCGCGTGACCTATGCTCGGTAAGGACCCTCCCGCTTATCTAAGAGCATATAAAACCTGCCGGTGCTGCTGCTCCTCAGTAAGTATATTCGCTTCTCGTGCAGCAACCCCGGTTCTCTGAAACATCGAGTGGAGAGATCCACCAAGTGTTACGTGAGTAACCTATTGTTCTCTTTCATCATCTCGTGTTTGAGATCCACCTATGGGAGACATGGACAGCTCCCCGATTACACAATACACTCGCAGTGAGGTCCTGCAAGCCAGTTAAGGGAACGGTCGCCCCAAGGAGGCGGTGCTTGACACGTCTCATAATCAAACACATGGCAACCCTGAAGCACACAAGTGAGAACTGTGTACAAGTAGAGCATAAGTAACATGTTAGTGGCACAAACATAAAAATCAGCGCAGCAGCATACAGTAAAGGCAACACCCAGGCAGGAATGTTAATGCATGCTTGGTGACATGAATGTGCACAGCCAACCGGCCCATTACCCGTTTTTCTTACACATATATATATAAGAAAAGGATCTAACAGGGGAGGGGCTATGAAGAACCCACCCCCAAGACAGAATGAGCTACTGGGTTCCTGGTTACATCCAGCTGGTAGTTACGTACAAAAGTATGGGGAGAAGCCCAGCTGGCAGCAGAACAGTCCTGCAATGAAACTCCCCTGAACAGAGCCGAAGAGGTGGCCATGCCCCTCGTGGAGTGGGCTCTGATGCCTTCTGGAGGCAGCACTCCCCTAGATTCATAAGCCAAAATTATAGCTTCCACAAGCCAATGCGAGAGGCGTTGCTTAGAAATGGGATTCCCCGAGTGAGGGGGGCCCAAGAGATAAAGAGCTGATTACTCTTCCGAAAAGTACTGGTCCTTTCCAAGTAAGCCCACAGGGCACGGACCGGACACAGACCATTTAGCCTCTGATCCTCCACAGATGAAAAAGGATGAGGGTGAAAAGCGGAAAGCTCCATTACCTCACACAAGAATGCTGGGAAGCATTTTGGCATAAAGGCCGGGTTAGGCTTAAGGAAAACCTTATCTCCACTAAGAGAGAATTTAGTGCATGAGGAATGAACAGAGAGTGCATGCAAGTCACTGACACATTTAGCTGATGCTAAGGCCAGGAGCAATGCTGTCTTGAAAGACAGCAATTTTAGGGAAATGCTTCCCAGGGGCTCAAAAGGCGGCTGACATAAAGCCTCCAGCACCATGGAGAGGTCCCACTCAGGAACAGTTCTCCTAGTAACTGGGAGAGAACGGTGGGCACCCTTCATAAATCTATGAATGAGGGTGTGCTGCCCTGCCGTTGAGCCGTCAAACCCAAAATGACAAGTGGAAATAGTCGCCAGGTAGACCTTAATAGTGGAAAAAGACCTGCCTTTATCCATAAGGTTTTGTAAAAAACACAAAATATCAGAGACTGAACCACACCCATCACACCACCCTTCAAACACTTGCCACTTACAGTCATATAGGGACCTGGTGGAGGAGGCCCTAGTGTTCTGTATAGTGGCAACCACCCATGGGGAAGCCCCATTGAGCTTAAATTCGTCCTCTCACGGGCCAAGCCCAAAGAGCCACCCTGTCCGTGTGTGGGTGATATATCTCCCCATTCACCTGAGACAACAGAGGGAGGTGTGCGTAGAGGGAGGGGCCATGGTTGGGCATGCAGAAGAGGAATTATCTCTGCCAGCCATGGTGCCTTGGGCCACCTGGGTGCTATCAAAATGAGGGACAGGCCCTGTTCTCTCACCCTGGCCAGGGTAGGTATTAACAGGCAGAGGGGCGGAAATGCGTAGAGCAGCACTTTGGGCCATGGGTGGGCTAGTGCGTCCACGCCGAGGGGCACGTCCTCGTCCTTTAGCGAGAAGAACATAGGATAATGGGAGTTTTCGAGCAAGGCGAAGATATCTATGTTCGCCTGTCCGAATCTTTCCCACAACATGCCCACTATCTGGGGGTGGAGTCGCCAGTCTCCGTAGAGCGGGTTCCCCCTCAACAGAAGGTCCGCGCCCCTGTTCAAAATGCCTGGAACATGGGTCGCGCGTAACGACAGGAAGTGCTGCCTGCTCCACAATAAAAGCCTGTGAGCTAGGGCATGAAGCTTAGCCGCCCTGGCGATTGATGTGTGCCACTGCTGTGGTATTGTCACAGCGAACGAGCACGTGATGCCCCTGATGCCCAGAAAATTATTCTGAGCTTTCCATACAGTCATGAGCTCCAAATAATTTATGTGGGCTGAACGAAGTTTACTCGGCCACGAACCGTTCACCATCCTGCCCTCCTGAGTGGCTCCCCACCCTGTTAAGGACGCGTCTGTCGTTACCACTTTTCATAACATAACAGCCCCGAGAGGGGTCCCATGTGCGTAAATGTCTGCGCTCCTCCAGTGGCGCAAGACTGCTGTGCATGAGCGCGTCACTGTGACAGAGCGACAGAGGTCGCGTAATGGGCTGAAGTGGATGGATAAAACCCACTTCATGAATGCCCTCATTCACAGAAGGCCCAAAGGCAAAACCTGAATAGCTGATGCCATAAGACCCTGTAATCTGAGACATGTGCGATATGGCACTTTCGTCCCCTCCTTGAATTGTGATAGACAATTCATTAGAGAGCGAACGCGTTCTTGTGAAAGGCGCGCGCATGGAGATTGAATTCAGCTCCAGACCCAGGAATATAACACTCTGGGCAGGTGTAAAATTGCTCTTGTTCACATTCACTCTGAACCCGAGTGATGTGATGTGCGTGAGCACACGGCGAGTGTCTTGCACCACTTTCTCCCTGGAATTGGCTATGATTAACCAATCGTCTATGTATGATAGGATCCTTAGACCCGTTATTCTCAGCGGCGCTAAGCCCGCCTCCGCACATAGACAGAACACCCTCGGACTCAGTAAGAGGCCGAAAGGGAGGACTGAATTCGTAGCATATGCCCTGATTTCCTGTGCGGGGGGTAGATACTGATGTGGAAAAAAGCATCTTTCAGATCAACTGATGTGAACCAGTCGTTCTGATGAATTGAGCGCGCGAATGTGCCGTGTGTTAACATTCTGAAATTGGATTTCCTCAAATGATTGTTTAACACTCTGCGATCCATAATAGGATGGAGAGAGCCGTCTTTCTTAGGAACTTGGAAATAATGGGAGTAAAACCCTTGATTGCATTGATCTAGAGGTACTACGTGAATCGCCCCCTTCGCGAGGAGGGAGGAGATTTCTTCTTTCAGAATGTGAGCAGCACTCTTCTCTGTGTGAGAAAAGATAACGCCGCTGAAAGGCGGGGGTTTCCTGGCAAACTGGAGTCTGTACCCGTTCATTATGGTTCGAATCACCCACTCGGGAGCCGGCACAGCCTGCCAAGCTGTTGTGTGGCTCGCAAGTGACCGCACCTGAGCCTTTATTGAATGCGTGGGAGAGATGTAATAGGGGCTGTGTGGTGACACTGCTCTCATACTTTGTCCCACTGTAAACACTTCCAGCATGTGGAGGTTCCCCGACATGAGCTGGACAGGGGAAAACACATTGTTCTGAACTGAACACACAGGGTGGGCACCTACTGGTGGGGGGGGGCTGACCCCACCTAGTGAAAACCTCCTTTTTTTTGTGAACTAGAAAAGAGTCTGGGGGGGTGGTGGCCCGAGAATCCCCTGAGGCCATGCATCAGGCCGGCCGCTTACGTTTAGAGTCAGAAGGGGTAGAGTTGGGGGGTTTCTTGGCCGCAGCTGCGACGAAAGACTTGTGGACCAGTAGTTCAGCCTTGTATGCAGAGAGAAGGGAGGAGACGTTGAGGGCCCTGACAGCCAAGGCCGAGGCTTTGAAAGAGGCCTGGTGTATGGAGGCAGAAAATCAGAAAAATGTTGTTGGGGAGAACAGGCTTGGGTGGGGCAAGTAGGCCACCTTGAGAGGGATTAAGGTTTCTGGCGAAAGAGGGCTCGATGGCCATCATATACTTCACTTCGAGGCCCGTGAGACCGTGTTTGAGGTCGAGCGGGTCCCCCCAAAAATACCTCGGGGAGGACGGGGTGAAGTTGTTTTCTCGTGCCGGGAGGGGGTCCCAGGAGTTTCCCGTCGTACACATCCCTCTCTTGGTCAGTGGTACTTTGTAGGGCTAGCCATTCGATATTGAAGCGAGCGGTCGCTCGCTCACAAACCTCAAAGAGGACGGACTGGGGTAGGGCTGCGGGGGCGTTAGCCTGGGGAGTCATAGAAGATGGGATGTATCCTCGTCCTCCGAACCCTCGAGAAGGCCTGTATCTTCTTCGTCACCAGAACCAGCTGGCTCATTAAATAACCTGTTGTGCAATGGGAAGGTTTCATGGATGTTAAAGGTTCTCTATGGAACCATAGATGCATGTAAAGAACCTTTAATTTTAAGAGTGTAAATCAAACTGTGTTAGGATACAGGTATTGTATGCACATTGTTTTTACATTTATGTTGTAAATTTACTTTATCGTTGTTTTTATCAAACTGTAATAAATATGATTAAACACAAATGAGTTCAGTTGCTGACAGTTTTGTTCTGCGGGTAAAATGATCAATTATTTGAGGATGTCAGTCATCTGGACTTTAGTTGCAGTTGTGTTCAGTGTGATTGTGGGACTACTTATGGCTGTTTTTGGCTATAAACACAGAAGTAAAATTCGTATTTATTTTTACATATTAAATACATATTATGTTAAAACATATGGGAGACTGGGTTAGAAATTATTGAATTAAAAAATATATTTACAAATGTTATAAGAGTTTGAATTCAATATGACCACTTCTAGAGAAAACAAAATATGTAATTGGACATTTAACTTACTGGATATAGCCCAATATTAACAACATAGTAAATAAAGATTATCTTTCATTTACTCCATAAACAGATGTACTCTTACTGTATGTTAACATACAGATACATCAAAATTATTTATTTCTGTTATATATTGATTTATAAAGGTATTGATTTATTATTAAATGAATTTAGATTATATTTTACAGCAAATCAGAAACATGAACTGTCAACTTCTTGGTATTCTCATATTTACATTACATTTACAGAATGAGAAGAGAGCAGTTCAAGAAGGTGATTTTGCTTATATGATTATATTACACAACGTATTAATTTGTTGTTGTTTTCTATTTTGATTACATTTTTTAGGGCATTTTCTTTGTTTTTTGTAAATTGTGTTATGTTTGATTTTACAGCAGTCCAGATATGTAAACAGTCTAACATGATTTTGGTTGTCCATCCATCCATCCATCTTCAAACGCTTATCCGAAGTTGGGTCACGGGGGCAGCTGCTCCAGCAGGGGGCCCCAAACTTCCCTATCCCGAGCCACATTAACCAGCTCTGACTGGGGGACCCCGAGGCGTTCCCAGGCCAGTGTGGAGATGTAATCTCTCCACCTAATCCTGGGTCTTCCCAGAGGCCTCCTCCCAGCTGGACGTGCCTGAAACACCTCCCTAGGGAGGCGGCCAGGGGGCATCCTTACCAGATGCCCAAACCACCTCAACTGACTCCTTTCGACGCAAAGGAGCAGCGGCTCTACTCCAAGCTCCTCACATATGACTGAGCTCCTCACCCTATCTCTAAGGGTGAAGGGGCAGGCAGATCAAGGAGGGCACAAGGGGCAAACAGACAGTCCAAGGGGGGCACAAAGGGCAAACCGGCAGTCCAAGGGAGGCACAAAGGCTAGTTGTGGGCACTGGTTAGGGACGCCTCTCTGGCAGACATATGCAGAGCTGCGGGTTGGGCAACACCCAATACCTTTGCAAGGTTTTACAACCTCATTTTTGAATCAGTATAGTCCCATGTTTTCTCAGGTCCGAGCCGGTAGAACTCTGTACATGCTGACGGTCTGACCAGGTGAATTGCTTGCGCCCAGCGCCCTTTCCCTCAGCCGAGGTAAAACAAATCTACCCTGCACTGGGAAAGGTGCTCCACAGATCAGGCCTCCTACGCAGACTCCTCCTGTGTGTATTATCCGCGGTACAGTCCCCTTACGAGCGGACCCGCTTCTCCCGTAGGCAGTTCCCGCTGCCTTCCAGTCGCCGTGTTGTAGCAACTCCCCCCTCCTCGAGGCTGGATCTACCACTGCGCCATTCTTTCCCACATGTGACTGAAGAGGCCCATGTGATGTATTTTGCACGTTACCTCCCCCTTCCTGGGCAGGTGTGTTCTCCGCAGGGTCTTTTTCCCCTGAAAGAATAGGAAAATGGGTAAGACCCCCTTCCCACGATGCGGTAAGGGCCCCAGCCGTTTGGCTCTATGAGAGAATCATAGAGAAAACTGAGACTATCCCACTGGATCGTAGAAGCAATTGCATTTGCCTACATTTCACAGGGCAATGCCCAATTGTGTTAAAGCCCACTCAAGGTGTAGCTTCCTCTTTGGCATGGGTAAAGGGACATTTCTGTATGGACATCTGCCTGGCTGAAGGATGGGCCTCCCCTAATACTTTTGCTAGGTGTTATCTGTGAAGGAATAATAATTGTTCACTGGCATTTGGCATGAACATATGGAATAATTGGCTTACTTCCCCTTAATCAATTTAAGAGTCCTGAAAGGCTCTTAATTCCTTCCAACTAAATAATTGTTTCCCTGTTGGTAAACATCTCTGTTTTACAGATATCCCAAACTGTCGTTAGCCATAAAGTATTGATTCTATTCCACCATGTGTGAAAGATTATACTATTGGTAATTGTACAGACTACTGGCACCCCCTAGCTTTTGTAAAGCATTAAGGGTTACATTTTTCATCGTAACATTACATATTTACTCCACTAATGGTTACGGTTAGGTTTGGGGGGTACAGATGTAAAAGAGAGAAATTCTTTATATCTTTGGAAATACATGTTACAGTTTTCTTGTACTGAGTACAACACCTATTAATGAAGTACATATCATTATGTACACTCTTAAAAATAAAGGCTCTTTTTTTTTTTTTTTGCAGCGATGCCATAGAAGAACCATTAATGGTTCCTCAAAGAACCTTAATTGAAAGATTCTTAAAAGAACCACTTGTGAAGAATGTTTTTATATTTTAAACAATCTTTTCCACAACAAATAACCTGTTGTGCAATGGGAAGGTTTCATGGATGTTAAAGGTTCTCTATGGAACCGTAGATGTCAGTAAAGAACCTTTAATTTTAAGAGTGTAAATCAAACTGTGTTAGGATACAGGTATTATATGCACATTGTTTTTACATTTATGTTGTAAATTAACTTTATCGTTGTTTTTATCAAACTGTAATAATATGATTAAACACAAATGAGTTCAGTTGCTGACAGTTTTGTTCTGCGGGTAAAATGATCAATTATTTGAGGATGTCAGTCATCTGGACTTCAGTTGCAGTTGTGTTCAGTGTGATTGCGGGACTACTGATGGTCATTTTTGGTTATAAACACAGAGGTCAAATTCTTATTTATTTTTACATATTAAATACATATTATGTTAAAACATATGGGAGACTGGGTTAGAAATTATTGAATTAAAAATATATATTTACAAATGTAAGAAGAGTCTGAATTCAAGATGACCACTTCTAGAGAATACAAAATATGTAATTGGACATTTAACTTACTGGATATAGCCCAATATTAACAACATAGTAAATAAAGATTATCTTTCATTTACTCCATAAACAGATGTACTCTTACTGTATGTTAACATACAGATACATCAAAATTATTTATTTCTATTATATATTGATTTATAAAAGGTATTGATTTTATTATTAAATGAATTTAGATTATATTTTACAGAAAATCAGAAACATGAACTGTCAACTTCTTGGTATTCTCATATTTACATTACATTTACAGAATGAGAAGAGAGCAGTTCAAGAAGGTGATTTTGCTTATATGATTATATTACACAATGTATTAATTTGTTGTCGTTTTCTATTTTGATCTACATTTTTTTAGCGCATTTTCTTTGTTTTTTGTAAATTGGGTTATGTTTGATTTTACAGCAGTCCAGATATGTAAACAGTCTAACATGATTTTGGTTGTCTCACATTTAATTTAAAATAGATTTACAGAATGAGAGGAGGAGAATACAAGGTGAATTTATTTATATAGTTATTAATTCATTATTGAAGTCTGTTTTGATCCACATAATATTTAATTAACACATCCCATGTTATGCTTCCCTCCGACATGCAAATTCTGTCTGCCAAATTCTCATTGGCCTTTTCTCAAGTTTAGAGGTAACCGAGGCTTTCAAGAAAGTCCCCTTGTGTCGCTTCGCTCGACACAACGTTGAAGTGAGCGACAGAAGGGGAACTTGCAATAATGTTGTTGTTACGAAGGCAGACGAGGGCAGACGAGGAGTGGGGATCTAGATGCGGTTTATTGAAAATAACGAAGACAAACAAGACTGGAACAAACAAAACATCCACGAGGGGAAACAAAAGATATACACAAGAGAAAACATCCACGACAGGCTCAGGCAGGAACACATACCAGAATCTACAAGATTTTAACATAGCATTTAAACATTTAACGACCGACTACGAATGGGGCATCAGGGGGGCATCCTTACCAGATGCCCAAACCACCTCAACTGACTCCTTTCGACGCAAAAGAGCAGCGGCTCTACTCCGAGCTCCTCACGGATGACTGAGCTCCTCACCCTATCTCTAAGGCAGAAGGGGTAGGCAGACCAAGGAAGGCACAAGGGGCAAACAGACAGTCCAAGGGGGGCACAAAGGGCAAACAGGCAGTCCAAGGGGGGGGCACAAAGGGCAAACAGGCAGTCCAAGGGGGGGCACAAAGGGCAGACAGGCAGTCCAAAAGGGTCACAAGACGGGGACTGGGTCAGGAGGCCTGGGAGGTGGCCACAGGACAGGGACTGGATCAGGAGGCCTGGGAGGTGGCCACAGGACAGGGACAGGTTCAGGAGGCCTGGGAGCCGGCCACATGGTAGGGTCTGGGTCTGGATGCCTGGGAGTCGGCCACAGGACAAGTTCAGGAGGCCTGGGAGTCGGCCACAGGACAAGCCGTGGAAGGCTCAGGAGGCAGAGCCGTAGAAGGTTCCGGAGACCGGGCCGTGGTAGGCGGAGTCATGGAGAACTCTGGGAGCCGAGCCGTGGAAGGTGGAGGCATGGAAGGCTCAGGAGGCGGGGCCGTGGGAGGCGGTGTCGTAGAAGGCTATGGAGGCGGAGCCGAGGGAGGCTCAGGAGGTGGAGCCGTGGAAGGCTCTGGAGGAAGAGCCGGGGGAGGCTCAGGAGGCAGAGCCCTGGAAGGCTCTGGAGGCGGAGCCCTGGGAGGCAGAGCCCTGGGACGGTCGAGGCTACAGGCGCTGGCTCTGGGACGGTCGAGGCTACAGGCGCTGGCTCGCTGACCGTGGCAGGTGTGGACTCTGGCTCGCTGACCGTGGCAGGCGGAGACTTGGGAGCAGAAGCCTTTCCTCTTCTCCTCCTCCTCCGGGTGGACGAAGCTGGCAACCCTGGCTCTGGGACGGGTGAGACTTCCAGCTCATCGGCCATGGCAGGCATGGGCGTTGGCTCGTTGGCCGTGGCAGGCGTGAAGGGACGAGCCACGGAAGGCTGGGGGAGGAGAGGTTAAGCCCTATTCTACGCCCACAGTGAACGGCAAGCCGCAAACTTGCAGTGTCTCTTCCACAAAGTTGAGGAGCGTCCAGCGAGGAGTCACCGGTGGCAACAGCTTCCTTAGCGAACTGTGGAGACCTGCCCAGAAGAACACCACCAGGGAGAATTCTGGGAAGTCCACTTCATTTTCCAGCTCCAGAAAGTCGTGAATGTGATCCTCCACTGGACAGTCCTCTTGCTTGAGGCAGAGAAGTCTATAGTTCGCCTGTTGAACCGCTAGATCCATTATGGTCGGTCGTTCTGTCATGGAGGCAGACAAGGGCAGAGGAGGAGTGGGAATCTAGATGTGGTTTATTGAAAATAATGAAGACAAACAAGACTGGAACAAACAAAACATCCACGACGGGCTCAGGCAAGAACACATACCAGAATCGACAAGATTTTAACATAGCATTTAAACATTTAATGACCTACTACGAATGGAGAAACAACAGGGTTTAAATACACAAGGATAATGATGATTAAACGACATACAGGTGAGAACAATGACTGACTGCCGGCAGTGATGAGGGCAGGGAATTATGGGAGGTGTAGTTTATAACAGGTGACAAGTGAAACACAGGGCAGACAACAGGGGATCGTGACAGTTGTATTTGACCTGTAATAGTGTGCACATTTTCTGAGACATTTTTTTTCTTTCTTTTTAGAAACTGAGTTCTGGAGAGATTAAGTTCATTTTTATGACTCTAATGATTTTCAGCAGAATTAAAGATTCTAGATCAGGAAATGAATCCCACTCAAAGAGTTCAAGCATATGAACATGTATAAAGTGAGTGAGAGATCTGTTATTAACAATAAGCCACAGACATTTCAAGTAGAGGTGCTAACAGATGTTGGATGTCGTCCAGTGGAAAGAAGTAGAAAGAGGAAGAGTGATTGTTGCGAATTTGGCCCTTTCTTTAATTTGTTTCCTTTTTTTTTCCCATATATATATTTGTACTCCATATCCCACAATTCCAAGCAAACTACACTACATAATTTAGTGCACTACATTACCCATGCACCCCTTGGTCGAGGTCTATAAGTAGACCTCACTTCCTTCCTTTGTTTCTTTGGCATTGGTGAGGTGTGGGTGTTCCCGATGTTACTGGGGACTCGGCTAAGGTTATTCATGTTTAATGTAACTCAAATCAAATGAAAACAGTTATTGTTGGCAGGTAAGTTTCCCTAGCTGGTCCCCTCTGTGTAAAATGCGTTCTTATTCAAGTTTTCAACTCAGTCATTCATTTAAGATGCAATCTTGTGTTATAAGTATTAGGCTATCATGATTATACAGTGAGCAAGCTATATAAATAAGTATTTAATATAATAAAAGTGTAGAGCAACAACCGAGGTTGTAAGGTAAAGGCTGAATATTGTAGATTTATTACAATATGTTGCATGTTTGAATTAAAATACCTGTGGATATGCAACTTCCCACTCATGAAAGTGTTATTCAAAGGAGCAAACTCTCTACAAAGGCCTGACTGGAGATTTGCCTGATCTATCCGTCCTTCAGGTGAGTAGGGATATAACAATAGCAAATTTCACTGTACAGTATGATATATCAACCAAAATCTGTATACCAATATTTCATTATTTTCTTTTCCCTCCCCTTTTACAAACAAATATTCTGCTTCAAAGAAAAAAAAAATGAAAGTGATGTTATCATAAGGGTTCTTCATTATGAACTTGTATGCCATGCATAACATACTGTGGATAGAAATTACAGGGAAAGTTACTGGTATGATAATTGTGGTTATATTATATTACTATTATATTTAGTGTATTGCTAATCAATATATTGTTACTTCCCAGGTGACAGCGGCTCACTTCAAGAGCAGGTGAAGCAAGTTGGGACAATGTTGAAGACATTTGCTCAGCACTGGGCAATCAGGTACAACTTGAAAACAACACCTGTGGTTGTTGGTTTAATTCCCACTGGGGCCACCTGTACATGTAGTAGACCTAGATATAAATGTCATAGTTTAGTAGTTGAAGGACCAGGACTGACTACTTTATTCTTTTATTCTGGGAACCCCTGTAGGTGCAGATCAAACCCTAATGCTGCGACGTCTTGGAGTTTGCCGATGTTGTGCGTAGCATGGACAACAAAATGCTATGCTGCAACATTTCAGTGCCAATGTGTCTGTTGGAGAGTTATCCCTGCCAGGGGATCTGTTACTCCCCCCTAGACACCCAGAAAGATTTGGCATTGCTTGACAACAGTTTGAGGCAGGATAAAGAGCTCCAGCAAAGATTTGTAAGTGTGCCGATTTCGTTTATAACGCCATAGGGTAATCTAAAAAGTAAAATTAAGATTGTACACTGCATATTCTACAGTCTGAATCCACAGCCTGTCACATTTTAACTTTATGAGAAGCTTCAGAGAAATGTAATTTGTAACACGTTTTTTTTGTATTTTCAGCTTCGGTTTTTGGCAATCAAATGTGGGAGGGACCTAAAGACAACCGTGTGGCGAATGCTTCAGAGTATCTTCTCTAATCACCTTTCCATCAATACAACCTGGACTGTTGTAGGGGATAAAGCATGTTTTAGAGACATGTTCCTGAAGACCATTGTTCAAAGTAAGTTGGATATTTTTTTATATTTAAGTAGATGTGTATGACCTTATGCCATTCAGATGGAATGACAGATCTTTATTTTCTACAGGAGCCATCTGGAAGAACCCGGCAACCCAGGATGCCACTGATGAGGCGATCCAGGTTAACGTTACGCATTACCTGAAAGGAGCATCTGAACGTGAAGGTGGAAAAAGGCGCTGCACAGCTTAGAGGGACCCACAGCCTACCCCTTAAACCTAGGCTGACTACTGACACCCCAGCATCACTGACAACTGGAACCCTTTCTTTATCCTGCAGTCAGTAACATCAAGACACCTAAAAAAGCCTACTAAAAGTGTCAGACTACACTCACCCAATCCACACTGTTCACTGTGGAAATTGCTCTTTTGTTTGTTTTTTTTGTTTTTTTTCTTCTTGCTCCTTGGATGAATATGGGATGGTTTGTCCTTTTATACAGGCGCACACGGAATCACTGAAGATATGCCAATTTGCACTGCCTCATTGTGGAGGTTGGGGAAAACCGGTGATTCTTAGCCCACTACGCCACACAGTCCCCAACCACTCCAGACATTCTGATTGGCTGTGTTCTCTACAGCCAGATTTTCTGCTGTTAATTATATTTTGAAGTTGAATGTCAAAATTTATATTATACCTGTTATCCTGCACATTCTTTGATACCAAAGATCTCAATTATTTCATATACAATTTTCTGCTTATTTCATTGTTACAGTGCTTAACTATTCTATTTTTAAATATAGCTTATAAATCCTAGATTATATATCTGGTATCAAATATTCTACTTACCGTGACTTTAGTATTGGCTTATTTCATTCCGTCAGTGCTTAACGATTCTATTATAGTTTGTAAATCCTATTTCATACCTCTGATACTTGATATTGCACATTAACTAGTACCTAAAAGTCTACTTTCATTCCATCAGTGTGCTTAACTGTTATTCTATTGTTAAATATAGCTTGTAAATCCTTGTGCCACAGGTCAGCATTGCAGTTATAATGGTATATTCTACTCCAGAGCTTTACTCTAAATTATTACCACTTAACCTATTGTTAGAAATGACTTGTAAATATGATGTTATACATCAATTTATTTGATATCCTGCACTTTATTTGGTACCAAATATCCTCATTGCTTATGTTTACTGGTAATTCTTTTCATCCCAGAGCTGACCTCTTTATATTATTTACAATTGTTGTAAGTGTTACAATAGTGTTTTTTACAAAAGTGTTTTTTTTATTTATTTTTTTTACCAAAATTTAATTGGAAACCTGCATTTTCTTTGTGTGTGTATATATGTTTGTATTTTTCTGTTATTTATATTTCAGTGATCTGACATATTGTTTCAATGACAGTTACTGTACTTTGAAATGTGGAATAAAAATGCCAAATGGAAATTTGTCTGCTTTGATCAATCATTATTCTTGATAAACTGCATGCTATAAATATATATATATATAAAAAAACTATATATATATATATATATATATATATATATATATATATATACAATAAGCGCAGCAGATCGCTCAAAAATAGCGTTTGCCTCCGACGCCCCTCGGAAGGTCCGCCTTCGATATAACGGCGGCGGGACGGCGGATGGCCAGTGGGCCAGCCGCGGAACGAAGGCGGTAGGAAGGCGGCTGGCTGCCGTCGGCGGTGCGCCGTCAAACGTGTTTGCGGTATCGCCATTCTGCCGCTTCTACTGCCGCCGGAGCACCGCCAGCGGCCCGCCGACTTATTGCTATCTGGGTATTGTTCCATTGGTTCCTGAGCCTTCTAATTGTCATTCCCCTCAAGTGCAAACATCACCGGTGTTGGTACAACCAACTGGTTCACCACAGCCAGGTTTACCATGTAGCCCTATTTCCCCTTCCATGGTTCATACTCCGTTATCCTCACAAGTAACATCAGCACAGTTACCTCCTCAGCCTCTGTATGCTGTTTCTCAGTATTCACAGCCATTAGGACCATTTTCTAACTTGTTGATTCCTCATGTATCCTCAACTAATGTAGGTCCTTATATTCAACCACAGTCTGTAGGTCAGGTAGGGAACCTTGTTGTACAACATCCTGCTCCGTATATTCAACCAATTGTTCCCACTACCCAGACAACCGCAATTCCATTCCTTCATCCTTATACATATTCCCAGCCATATTATGCTCCATATCCTGTTCCTTCCTATCCTACTTCTCGTGTTCAGGGACCTTCCTTTCCTTTCTTGGCTTATGATGACCCCCAAGAATTTGCAATGTTGCAGTTAGCCTTGACAAATTTGTTGTCACCCCATGAGCCAGAACATTACAAATTCCATATCTTGCTGGATCATTTAAAATTTTCTCCAGCTCGTGATCTAGCTTTAGCTTATGCTAACGATCCTAGGCCTTACAGTATTGCTCTTTTTGCACTACAGCAGAAATATGGGCAACCTCACCAACTAGTTCTCAGAGAAATCAAAGCCATTCTAGCTCTCCCCAAGGTGAGACCTGGTGACAGCAGAGCATTTAGTAGCTTTGCATAAAAAGGTTCGAGCTTTGGTTGGCATGCTCCAATCTTTGGGCCAAGACCAAAGATTGGAGCATGCCAAATCCGAATTATCCTGCGCTTCACATGTACAGCAACTACTCAGTAAACTGCCCACATAGCATGTGACCAACTTTGCCCGTTATGCCCGTACGATCCTAAAAGGTCAAAACTACAACCTGATTAACTTTTCTGCTTGGCTCCAAGAAGAAGCTGAGTGTCAAGCAATAGCTGACCAGGTTAGTGACTTTCCAAACCCACTCCTGAGTAAACCTCAATCAAAGATCTACGTTAACACTCGAACAGTCTTGTATGGAGTCAACGGTAATTCTGTTGTTCCAAGATCCACAAATAAGCAACCCCAGAATTTGAGAGATTGAGAACGGAGTTCCAAGTATTCATGTGCATATTGTTCCAGTAGAGATCATTTCATTGGCCTGTGCACCTCTTTTAGATCTCTAGAAGACATCAGGAAGGATGCATGGATTAGAGAGAACAATATATGTTGGAGATGCGGGCTTAATCATCTAGTTGTCAACTGTGACTTGAAAAAACCCTGTCCACAGTGCAAAGGCAGACATCTTGGTATCCTTCATGGAGTCAATTGTCGTGATCAGGATAATGGTACATTCTATCTTAGTCACCTTGGAGGTTCTGGCAAGGTACTGCTTAAAGTTGTTGAAGTACTTCTCCATAATAAAGGCAGATCCTTGCAAACTTATGCCATCCTGGATGATGGATCAGAACGTACCATGTTGCTACCTCAAACATCTGATTCTTTGGGCCTTAATGGGGTAACTGAGTCTCTAATGGTTAGAACTTTACGTCAAGATACTCTTGCACTTGAAGGCTCTTCTGTAACCTTTGAAATATCCTCCATGGCCAATCCAGAAAAGAAGTATTCCATTTCCAATGCCTTTTCTGCTGCCAGATTGGGACTGGCAGAACAGACGTATCCTGTTGAGATCTTGCAGAGACGTTTCAGACATCTGCGAGACTTACCCCTTCCAGGCTTCGCTAATGTCCAACCACTTATTCTTATAGGTGCAGACTACCCACACCTGATAAATCCAATTGATCAGGTGTATTTTGGGCTTCCTAAATACCCAGCTGCAATGCAGACCAGGCTAGGCTGGGTACTTCAAGGCACAATACCGATTCCCAACACTGATGAGATGCAGTGTCTTTTTACCATCGCTAATCCACTAGAAGTACTTCGCCATGATGTGGAGAAATTATGGCAAGTAGACATCCTTCCTTTCAGAAATGAGAAAGTCATTACTAGGTCCAAGCAGGACCAAGAAGCTATGGACCTGTTGGCCTCCAAGTCTAAAAGATTTGATGTGGATGGTGTTGAAAGATATGCCAACCGTTATTGCGTGCTGCTTCTGCCATAGGGTTACGAGCTTCACCAAATGCAGTTATGTCTTCTCTCAGATGTATCGAGCGACGCCTCCAAAGAAATCCTAAAACTGCTGCTGTGTATGACCAAGAAATTGCTAAGTTGGAGTAGTCCGGTTATGTTTCCAAAGTGGAACTTCCTCATGACTCATCTAAAGAATCATGGTATATTCCTCATCATATTTTGGAGCATAATGGAAAAAAAAGAATAGTCTTCAATTGCTCCTATCAATATAACGGTGTGTCACTTAACAGTCAACTTCTTCCTGGTCCACAATTGGGCCCTTCCTTACTTGGTGTCTTACTCCGGTTTCATCAGTGCCCAGTGGCAATTAGTGGGGATATAAAATCTATGTTACATCAAGTTAGGCTACTACCAGAAGACCGTTCTCTTCTATGCTTCCTGTGGCGCAATATGAAAAGGTCAAATCCATCTACGAATGGCAAGTTTTGCCTTTTGGCACAGTATGTAGTCCATGTTGTGCAACATATGCTCTACAAAGGCATATCCATGATCACAAAGAAGGATATGAAGATATAGTGAGTTCTGTACTTCAGTCATTCTATGTGGACAACTGTTTAGAGAGTTTCCCAAATGTGCAACTGCTAAGAACTTCCTAGACCGAATGTGTTCTTTACGGATGAGTGGAGGATTTGAAATCAGACAGTGGGCAAGTAACCAGACTGATGTTGTCAAACATCTTCCCCCTGAAGCCAGGTCTGAGAGTGCTGAACTGTGGATCAATCAAGACCGTTTGGATCCTAAAGAAGGAGCTCTGGGTCTGAGTTGACACTGTCCTTCTGATTCATTAGGGTATCGATCCCGAACTGTGGAGTATAAAACAACAACCCTGCGCAATATACATAAAGTCCTCGCTAGTCAGTATGACCCCTTGGGTTACATAACCCCCTTTACAATGCAAGCTAAAGTCATCATACAACAATGCTGCATGATCCCCTTATGCCAAATCCTATTCAACAGGCCTGGAAGGCTTGGGAAACCGAGCTCCCTGACCTGTCATTAATACAGCTTCCTCGTTGTTATCTAACTTTTCCTTCCAACCAAATCACATCCAGAGAGTTGCATATTTTTTGCGACGCCTCAGAGAGCGCATATGGGTCAGTAGCCTATTTGTGAATGGAAACTGACAAGGGTGTGGTACATAATTCCTTCGTCATGGCAAGATCTCGAGTTGCCCCAAAAGGCAAAATATCCATCCTTCGTCTTGAACTTTGTGCTGCTCTAACAGGTGCACAGCTTTGTAAACTCCTGCAGAATGAATTGACTCATCCTTTGACAAATATTGTCCTATGGTCCAATTCGACAACTGTCTTGTCTTGGCTGCATTCCCTCCCCTGCCGTTACAAAGTTTTTGTAGCTAATAGAGTCACTGAAATCCTGGAACTCACTGATCCCTCCTCTTGGATGTATATTCCTTCTGCACAGAATCCAGCAGATGACATTACGAGAGGCTTAACTCTTATTGAGCTAGCCAAACCTGATCATAGATGGCGACAAGGGCCAATGTTTCTGAAATTTCTTCCACATGAATGGCCCAAAAATCTAGTATCTAGATCTGCTAGTCCTTATCCTGAGCTCCGCAAACAACTCTTTTGTGGGTTAACACAATTGGATGATATTGTACTCCCAGATCCTTCCTGTTTCAAATCATGGTTAGAGTTACAGTTCGCAACAAATGAGTTACTGCGACAACATAGGGAGGACCCCTGTGATGCCTCTTCAGTCCAAAACCTCCTTTTGAGACAAGCCCAGCAACAAAGTTTTCCCTCTGAGTACCAGTGTTTAAAGGAAGGAAAGCCCATTGAACCTCAAAGTTGTCTCCTTACACTTTCTCCCGAATTCAATGAAGAAACAGGACTTATTGTAGTGGGCGGTAAGCTCAGACGTGTAGAGGATATGGAACCTGGAATGGTTCATCCAATTGTCCTCAACCCAAAACACCCATTATCCCATTTAATTATCAAGGACTGTGACGATGGACTTTTCCATCCTGGTCCAGAGAGAGTTTTCTCGGAACTTCGGCGCAATTACTGGATAATTAGAGGGAGACAAGCCATAAAAAACATCAGTGGTCTTGTTTGCAATGTAGGAAGTGGAGAGCTAAGCCATCTATCCCTCAAATGTCAGATCTTCCACTCTCCAAGCTCCGGTTGTTCAAACCTCCCTTTTGGTCCCTTCCATGTCAATATTGGCCTTAGAACGGAGAAGAGATGGGGCATTCTGTTTAAGTGTCAGACCACTCGATGTCTGCATCTTGATTTGTTGAGCAGTTTAGATGTGGACAGCTTTCTAATGGCCCTACACCGCTTCATATCCAGGAGAGGTAGGCCGTATGAGATTCTTTGTGATCAAGGAAGTAATTTCCGTGGAGCTGCAAGAGAGTTAAAGGAAGCTTTCCAGAATCTTACCACTGAGTTACAAGGCAAGTTGGAAAATCAGCGATTAAATTTAAGTTTAATCCACCGCAAGCATGGGAAAGAGAGGTCCGTTCGGTTAAAACAGCTCTGCGGGTGGTACTTGGCAGTCAAACAGTATCATAGGAAGTCCTACGGACAGTTTTGACAGAAGTTGGAGTGTTAAATTCGAAGCCACGTGGTTACGCCTCTTCAAACATTTCAGACCTCGACCCGATCACTCCAAATCTCCTCCTCATGGGGCGGCGAGATTCTTCTCTACCTCAGGTGATTTATGCCAATACTAAGGTCCTTGGCCGCAGATCTTGGCGCCACAGCCAGGTCCTCGTTGACCAGTTTTGGACATCCTTTATCCGATATTATTTACCAGGTCAACAGCTCCGTCAAAAATGGAATAGAGAACAACCTAATCTGCTGTCGTGTTAGTTATTGATTCTCAACTTCCAAGAGCATCATGGCCCATTGGCAGGGTAGTACGTCTCTTACCTAGTCAGGATGGGCGGGTCAGAGTAGCTGAGATTGTTATTAATGGAAAGATGTATGTACGTCCAGTTGCTAAGTTGATTCCATTACCTGAAATAGATGAGTAATAGCAAATACATGACTGTATTTGGGGGTGGCTGTTGCGAATTTGGCCCTTTTTAATTTTTTTCCTTTAATTGTTTTCCATATATATATTTGTACTCCATATCCCACAATTCCAAGCAAACTACACTACTTAATTTAGTGCACTACATTAACCATACACCCCTTGGTCGAGGTCTATAAGTAGACCTCACTTCCTTCCTTTGTTTCTTTGGCATTGGTGAGGTGTGGGTGTTTGAATGGACAAAGTTTGTTTTACCAATTGTATTGTTTGAATTTGTTTATTCGAATTGTTTGGATTGAGTATATGAGTTTGATTTCCTTTTATTGTATTGTTTGTAGTGACTTAAGACCATCTTGTACATCCTGTTCATCCTATCCATCCATTAACACCTGTCCATTTACATCGTGTGAATCAGCTCCATGTGAATGTATGAACTTTGTCATGTGAATTACCCAAGGCTTAATCATCCTGAACTTAAAATAAAAGAGAGCAAAGGACTGGTATTTGTCCCGTGTTTTAATCAGACACGCCATCAAGTTTCTGCAACTTCGATGAAATTTGGATATATTTAACATCTGATATCCTACAGTGATTCCTAAGAAAAGGTGTGTGTCTAATGTTGTATGAAGTCACAAGAGATGTAAAATGGAGAAAATTCTTAAATCAATAATGACAGACATAAAAATAATCTGGTCATATCAGTAGCAGAGTAAAAGGCGTTTTACAGCGTATTTTCACACAGACTGTGTCTACATGCTGAGATCACATGACCAGCTGAATGTAACTAGCTTTATCTTGCAACTTCACTATTATTAAACACTTTTGTTCACAGAATAAATTAATCATGACTGACTGCAAAGAGTAGATTTTCACAATTGCATTGATAAATGGTGGTGGTGTCGTAGTGGGCTAAAGCACTGAACTGGTAAGCAGAAGGTTGTTGGTTCGATCCCCACAGCCACCACCATTGTGTCCTTGAGCAAGACACTTAACTCCAGGTTGCTCCAGGGGGATTGTCCCTGTAATATGTGCACTGTAAGTCGCTTTGGATTAAAGTGTCTGCCAAATAAATAAATGTAAATGATAAATGAAAAACGGTAACTGTCAGCAGAAGTCCAAGAGTACTGCCATATCAGCCAGTGCAACATAAAAATACTGAGTGCACCAAAAGAATAGTTTACCCCAAAAGGAAATTTTGAGATGACAATGTTTAGCAAATGACAAAAATTTGACACATTTTTTTTGTTTGAACTTTCCCTTGGAGAACAATATCTACATGCTGAGGTGAAGACACTAAACCTTTAGGACAAGTTTCAACACGTTTGTCTTTCTCTTCTAACGAACAGTATAATGTAGTTGGACCCACTGATCCTGTTCTTGTTGTAGCTTGTGAAGATGTGATTCTGCCCTGTTACATCAAACTCAACACCAGTGCTGTGGGTATGAGAGTGGAGTTGTTTAGACTTGTGTGACAGCTTCTTTGCTCTCTTTTTTGGAGATGGCGAAATCCAACTCAAATTGTGTTTTTTTTTTCAATAAACAAAACTAGCTTTTCGGCTTCATAATTGTGCACACACCCAGGCTTTGTCTCTCTCTCTCTCTCTCTCTCTCTCTCTCTCTCTCTCTCCAGCATTCTGGATCGCCCTATAAATCACACTCAACACAAAATTGCTGTTAGAGGTGATTTCCCACCCTTACCACACTCAATCTCTTGGCCTCGCTCTTCACAGATGTCACTCGGTCACGCCCCAATCATCACATTCCGGCCCACCCCATATCTGGAGAGAAAATCCACCCCGGCTTCTGGCAATCCTCCATCTGGGACAGAACCGATCCCAACCCTCTGTCCCATGCATCCGTCTGCAGATAAAGATAAAAGGGAGAGTGAAGTCAGGAGAGTGCTATATTGGTCCACCACACAGTGCAGCCTTCATTTGCGTGAACGCCATCTGACATCACTCCGTCCACTGAACCAGATCTGGTTCTCCCTATTCAGTCAGTGGGCTGGTGATGGTCGAATAGTTAGGCACAAACCTACGATAACATCAGCCAGCCAGCCTCAGGAACTGTCTCACCTCCTTTTTGGTCTTAGGTCTTGGGCAGGCTGCAATCGTTACAGTCTAATCAATTTGCAGCCGCACCTGTCCTTAACCCAAGTGGAAGCCCAGATACCATACTTCCACCTGTACAACTGCACACTTCTTAAGGTTATCTGTGAGTCCCACCCATCTCATCAACTTCAGGACAGCCCTCAGATGCTGCAGGTGCCACTGCCTATCATTAATGTAAATAATTATATCATCCACGTAATTTGTCCCGTGGCGCCATGCCCATCTCGGGACTCGAGTCTGGAGCCAGTGCTGAAACAGTCTCATATGCATCAACCCAAGCGGTGCATATGACACCCTACGCTGAAGACGCGATATGCCCCAGGAGCTTCTGAAACAGTTTCAGTGGAACAGCTGTTTTCTGTCTGGTCAGGTCAACACCGACTGTGCACGTTCTGTGCACGCTCATTCGTGAGGCATGCCATCATCGAGACTGAGTCCAACACCAAGCTGAGAAAACAGATGCTCTGAACTGGGAGGAGGTTGCTCTTTTCCCCGTTGACCCGAAGCTCTAGCTTACCAGCTGATTTGCGTGAGCACCAGGTCCCTGTGGGCACACAACACATCCCGAGAGTGAGCTAGGATTAGCCAGTCATCGAGATAGTTGAGGATGCGAATGCCCTCTTCCCTTAGCGGGGAAACGCTGCCTCTGCGACCTTCATGAAGACGTGAGGGAACAGGGACAGGCTTAAAGGGAGGACCATGTACTGGTTCGTCTGACCCTCAAACTCAAACGGCAGGAAGTCGGTCGAAGTGGAATCGAGATGTAGAAGTACGCATCCTTTAGGTCTACCACCGCAAACCAATCTTGATTTTGGATGCTTGCTAGAATGCATCTTGAACAGGAGTCTGTTTAATGCCCAGTTCAGTACTCGCAGGTTCAAGATTGTCTGCAACCCACCGCCTTTCTTCGGTACAATGAAGCAAAAACTCTTTCTCTGTAAAACTCTTTCTTCATCTCGGCCAGAGGGGCAGGCTCTGTCGCATCCCTCTGTAAGAGGGTAGCAATTTCCGCATGCAAGGTAGCACCATTCTCGGTCTTCATCGAGGTGAAGTGGACGCTGCTGAACCTGGGCGGACGCCTGGCGAACTGAATTGGGTAGCCCTGTCAGACGGTCCAGGTCGGCCATTGCGATGGGTTGGAGAGTGAAAGCCATGCATCCAAGCTCCGGGTGAAGGGGACCAAGGGGACAATCTAGTCGCAGGTGGGGCCTCACAGCAGGGCAGAGCCTGAGGCACCACGTTGAAGGGATTTGAGCTGCGTGGCCATGCTGAGTCGAGGGACATCGAAGCAGTTACCTGGCTCCGTCAAGGTGTGGGTGGGCTTGTTTTTCATTCCTCCTAGATATAAGGGTTATATAAGTCCTTTAAAGAATGTCTTTCCTCAGGGGAATTTTTCAGGGAGGTGCTGCTGCGAGGAGCGTGAGGTCCGAGAACCAGGTCTGTGTGGGCCAATATGGAGCCACGAGAATGACCTGGGGGAGGAGGGAACCCCTTCTCGTTGTCCGTCACAACCTCCCTGGCATGGGTGGGTTTGTGCCACAGCTGGGCATGCAGGGGTGGGGGATCCACTTCTGCAGCACCATATCAGCCAAAAAGAACACCGGATATGTGACCCAGGGAGTGAGGAAACCACTCTTTTTTCCTGAAAATGTGTGTACCGCAGCCCGTCAGGCATGCAGCAAAATCCAAATGAAAAGCAACAAAAGATTCTCCTCCCGGCCCTCCGCCAGGGAATGGAGTTGTCTAACCACCACGGGTCTCCATGTCCCTGTGTTTCCCATCTCAGGGGTGCTTCTAAGCATTCCGTGGGTTCTTGGCAGCGGTCCGTGAGACAGGGTGCGTCTACTTACTGTGGGCGGCTCTACACCGGGGCCACAGGGGTCTTTATTTGGTGACGAGCAGACGGGTTGCGGAATCTCATCGGACTGCGACGGGGCGACCGCATCCGAAGATGGGAGTCCCCTGGAGTCCTCGCTGTCAGAATGAGGCAGCCCACTCTCCGATGCTGCAATCAAGAGATCATCTGCTTTGCGAGCTCCTAATGAGATTGCGAACTCACCCGTAGATGAGACGGCGGTCTCATCAAACAACTCGCTGGGGCAAATGAGTGTCCTGGGGAATGGAAGGTCTATGAAGGGTTTACCCATTGTGACTTCCATTGAAGTCCCCTGATTGCCCACAGTGCTAACTGATACGGCCTTAAACCTGTAGGTAGAAGCACCGAGGCAGAGAGCCGCTGGGGTGGCTTTTCCCTTTGATGAAGTAAAAGCCGTGACCGCAACATTGCCATGGTCACACGCTCTCACAGTGAGAACATGACCCGTTCACGAGCGTTGTCTCCGCGTGGGCAGCACCCAAGGACGTGAGACAGCGATCATGGCCATGGGAAGCGGAGATAATGATCGCAACCACGAATTACACACAGACAGAAAGACATCTTTAAAAAGACGCTCTCCATCAGTCCACTCTTTTAGAGGAAATATACTTTTTTATTTGCAAGAATATATAATCTTTTAGACTGCTGAATCACCCAGGGGGGTTCTCTGCACTCCCAAAGATCAGAGGCTCCCTAGAGTGACCCCTACTGTCACTACATCAACACAACGTCGAGCGAGTGACCGATAGGGAACCAAATCTGTTGTATACAGATGCAAGGGCATGTAATGGCAGAAGAGGTAGGATATTTTGCATATAAATATAAATAGACATCTGTGTATTGCACATATTAATTGCTCAATGGGGCAGTTTTAACTCTTCAGGATATGGATAGCCTGATGCAAAAAACTGTTCTAGGTTCTGGTGCTCAGTGCTCTGTAGCGCTGGTCAAAAGGCAACAGTTCAAAAAGGTAGTGGTCCAGGTGAGTGGCATCCAGAGTGATTTTTCAAGCCCTTTTCCCTCATTTTGAAAGTGTACAGTTCTTGAAGGTATGACAGGGGACAACCAATAATCCACTCAGTCTTCTGATGTCCGATTTGGTAGCTGAACCAAACCAGACAGATACTGAAGTGCAGAGAACAGACTCAGCGACTGCTGAGTATAGAACTGGATTAGTAGCGCCTGTGGCAGGTTGAAATTCCTTTAACTGGCAAAAGAAGTACAACCTCTGCTGGGCCCTTTTCACAATGGAGTCAATGTGGGTCTCCCACTTCAGGTCCTGTGAGATGGTAGTGTCCAGGAACCTGAATGACTCAATTGCTGCCACAGTGTTGTTAATTAATTAAACATGAGTAGTGCCATAAAATATATTTAAGTGCAGGTACTGTAGGCTGCTTTTACAATGTAACATTAAAAATGCTTCATTCTGTTTTGTGTAAGTTGTAAAACCTGGTCAGTGTTAGAGAACGGCCAATGTACTTATAAATCAAATTCACGTGGGACATTTAACAAAAGTAAAGTCTGCAATAGTTGTATTGTGAGATTTATCATTGAAGCTCAATAGATATGAAATATCAACAGTGCACTGCTGCAGGTTAAGTGTGTTTGATCTGTTGTTCAGGAGCTGAGACAATCGAAAGGGAAAAACATATTATTAAGGGGCAAATTATTACGTTGAAATCAGTCCCAATAATGCCAAAAACACGATTTATTGTTTTAATCAGCTGACAGCCATATAATGTAGAAATAAATGCCTTCCCATGAATAAATCTCTGCATGTAGATACGCTGAACGCTGTTACTGGAAACACCTGAGCCACTCAGCAGAATGTGGAAGCAGTTGTGCAAGTAAATAATACTTTCTTTAATCTGCCCAACTCTGACGTCCACAGCACACAGAGAATGTTTCAGCCCACTGTTTCTCATCTAGAAGGGAGGAGCTGTGACATCACTTCAAGTGAAAAGAGAAAGTAAATCTAAACAGGAAGGTCTAATGCTGGATTCTTACAATGTTCTTGCAAGAACGTAATATTAACAGAGTTTATTCAGAGACTCACAATTATTAACACTTAATACTGAGTTTAAGGTAAGTTGTGGACTAATTGAGATTGAGAAGTTGAGAAAGATTTTTCCTGAACAGTGTACGTCAGACATGAATGTCATTTGAGGGCAGGTAGATGTTTTCAACATTTAGATTGAATGTAATTGTTTTTTAATGTTAAATAATTTAAACACTAGACTAACCAGTTTTCTTTTAAAAGAAAGTGATTGAAGTTGACTGTGTGAAAAAGGCAAAGGTAATATTGTAATATATATATATATATTTTTGTCTTTATAGCATTTGTATCTTCAGAGATGAAGATAATTTATATGACTCTACTGATCATCTGTGGAATAACAGATTCAAGATCAGGTAATTTATTTTTTGCATTTCATATAGAGATGTTTACAGTAGTTGGATATGGAAGAGCTGATGTGGGGGAGAACAGAGCTTACATAGATAAAAGTGAAACAAGGAAGTGTTTTTCAGGAAGGATATGTCTCTAGTGCAGGGTTATGAAAAATACATTAAAGAAATGTAGCATAATGAAGGGAAAAATGATAATTATTTAATGTTCTTTTGTCATAAATCTCCAGAACAGATTGAATTTGACAGATTGAATTCACCCACACATGAAATCTCTCTCCATTTACTCATCCTCATATTGTTCCAATCCCGTATTTCTTTCATGAAACACAAAAGGAGATGTTAGGTAGCAACTTTATTCTGCTCTTTTCAATACAATCAAAGCATATAGTGACCTGGAGCTGTTAAGCTCTAAAAAGTTTAGTTAAAAAAGTACCATAAGATGAAACAGCATTGGTGTGTCCAGACGTTATTCATTGGGGTGGCCGATGTGGGGCATGAAGAATAATCAAATATTTCACATACATCATAATTTAAGTGAATAATCAACAACCGCAAAAAACATGTGGCAGATTACGAATAACATGCACTTTCAATTATATTTTGTAATATATTTTGTGATTAGTCTATTTTGTACATAAATTTAGTGAATGTGAGAACTAGAATTTTCCTCTTTCAATACATTTTCAATCACTGTATTTTAATGCATTTTTGTTTAGTATCTACCATTAATTTATTCATGTGACCCTTTCTCTAATTAAAGTTTTTTGTATGGATTGTAAAATATTAGTGATATTCTACCTTATCTAAAACTACTACCTCAACTAAATTTATCAGACCTGCTTAATTGTTTACAAGTAAAGGGTGCACTTCTGTGTCACGTAACTGACACGCATGTTCATTATGCTCCATTTTCAAGGGCTCATCTATTCCCTAATCCCTTCGAAGGCTTTACCCTGCAGAGTGAGAGCTTTGGAAGGTTGAAGGGCTCAAACATACTGATTATTTTAAATGCACTTTAACTAAACACATGAAAGCAGAATAAAAGTCATTCAAATGACTCCAGTGGTTTAATAAATGTCTTATGAAGTGATCCATTTAGTTTTGGGTGAGAACAGTCCTTTTTTAATATAAATCTCCACTTTCACATTCTCCTTCCTGTGTTTTTGGCTATTTGCATTCTTAGTGAATATCGCCACCTACTGGGCTTTGAGAAGCATTTTAGGAAAAAGGACGTAAATATTGATCTGTTTCTCTCCCACACCTATCATATTTCTTCTGAAGACATGAATTTAACCACTGAAGTATGGCTTCAAAGTTTTGGTACCTAAAATCAAGATGTAGAACTCTTAAATTTTCCATTTTCATTAAAAATCATCATTGGAAATCATAAAATAAAGTTATTAGTCTTGAGGCCCACAGTGAGCAAGCCAAAGGTGACTGTTGTCAGGAACCTAAAACTCCATGAGATGTTGGTTAATGGAGATGAAATGGGGAAAACCAATTAATAAATTAAAATGTGCATGTCTGCAATTCTACTAAAGACCTATTCAGGTCTTTAGTAGAATTGATTTTAATATTAGATTTCTGGACTTCAGGCGCCTTTACGATAAGTTTTGACAATTTTGTCTTTCTCTTCTAACAGAGCAGTATAATGTAGTTGGACCCACTGATCCTGTTCTTGCTGTGGCTGGTGAAGATGTGATTCTGCCCTGTTACATCAAACCCAACAGCAGTGCTGTGGACATGAGAGTGGAGTGGTTTAGACTTGATTTACAAGACTCAGTTGTGCATCTCTATCAGGAGCATAAAGACACAAACACATATCAAAGTCAGTCTTACAGAGGGAGAACACAACTGTTCAAACAAGAACTACAGAGAGGAAACACATCACTCAAACTCTCAACAGTTCAACTCTCTGATGAAGGACTTTATAAGTGTTTCATTCAGTCTGAATCCTGGCATGATGACATCACTGTTAATGTCACATTTGAAGGTGAGCAAACCAGCATTGAGAGTTATGATACATGTTTTGTATTTGATGCTGTTCTATAATGTTTTTGGTGCTGGTCAGTAAAAAATGAACACAAAGAGACAGAACAAAAACAACGTTATCTGTTTTTCAATGTTGATCTCTGTAGCTGTTGGATCTCCTCCACTGATCACAATAGATGGGTTTGATCATTCTGGAGGGGTTCATCTACAGTGTGAATCCAAAGGCTGGTCCCTTGAACCTGAGCTTGTGTGGCTGGACCGTGAAGGAGTCACTTTGAAATCTGAAGCTACAGACACACACAGAGACACAGACGGATTCAGAGTGAAACACACCATCACTGTATATAATAGTGACAGCAAATATCACTGCAGAGTCAAACTGAGACATCACATGCTGGAGACAGAGATTATTACCTCCAGTAAGTACTGAAACTGCTTTTGCATTTATTCAGGATCTGAATTATATTTCTGTTTGTGTTCTGGCTGGAAGTCTATTGTAGACTTACAATCTCATCAGATCATCCCTAAATTAATGTCAATCTTCAAACCATGCAGGTCTAAAGTTATGAAAACATTTTGACAAATCAAATGATTTGTCATTTTACACAACAATAAATGTAATGCTGAAAATACCAAACAGAAACTACTTGTCACAATGTATTGGTGTATTGAAATCACACTTGGGAGATGTCTTTGCCATCCTGCTTTGAGGAGACATTGGTATTACGGGTACAGAACCTCTATTGATCAAGAAATATAAATAAATAAATAATGCTATTTATACTTTTTGTGAATTTTGTATAATTTGGCCTTGAGTCCAGAAGCATCACCACTGAGTTTCTGAGTGGGTGGCCCAAGATAAATGATCATTTGCATGAGATCTGTAAACTTATTTATTTACAACTTTAACTTTTTGCTAATTGTTTCCATGTTTTAGGACATTTACTCATTTTAAAAGATAAATCAACAATATTCCAGTTTGAGTACATTTGAGCTCTAGAAAGAATTAAGAGACCGTTTCAAATGTTCAGTTTCTCTGTTTTTACTATTTATATTAAGGTGAATGCCACTTCAGCCGCCTCAGCGTCGCTCCTTCTTCCCATGGGATTGAGGACGACCGGCTGGCGATGAAGGCGATCCGGCTTCACAACCCTTGTGGTGTATTTGCCGCACATTACCTCCCCTAGACTGGGCAGGGTGTGGGTCTTCCCTCCTGAAAGAATAGGAAATTAGAGGACCCCCGGCGCAGTTCCTCAGCCTCCGGCCCGCCTCAGCCCCGGCATGCCAGAGCTTGTTGTATATTACAACAAATAAACTTCATTGTAATATATGATATTTGGATATTTGGTTATAACATCATTTTATTTAAAAAAAAAAACAGTAATGTAAAGAGGCTGGAGTGTAAAAGTATTAGGAGTTTTGAGAAAAAACTTTATCATCCAAAATGATTTATTTCAGTGTAGATTATTTGCAGTGTAATGCATTACTGAGTAATGAATTACTGTATTTGAATTACTTTTTCATTGGAAAAAAGTAAAGTATGGTATTACTCTTAATTTTTCAGTAATTTAATTAGTTCTGATACTTTATTGTGTTAAATATTTGACAGACTCTAGAACAATTCTATATAAAACAAAAGTGAAATTAAAATAGAAATTTAACGTCCATCCATCTTCAACCGCTTGTCCGAAGTCGGGTCGCGGGGGCAGCTGCCGAGCCACATTAACCAGCTCTGACTGGGGGACCCCGAGGTGTTCCCAGGCCAGTGTGGAGATGTAATCTCTCCACCTAATCCTGGGTCTTCCCGAGGCCTCCTCCCAGCTGGATGTGCCTGAAACACCTCCCTAGGGAGGCGGCCAGGGGGCATCCTTACCAGATGCCCAAACCACCTCAACTGACTCCTTTCGACGCAAAGGAGCAGCGGCTCTACTCCAAGCTCCCCACGGATGTTGACGCTGCCCCATAAATTCTTTGACCAGTTTATTAATAATTTATTTGACTTTATATGATTTATTTGAAAGAATTAAAAGAACAGTTTAATGTCCATCCTTGTATTTTTCATCTGGTCGAGGTTGATCAGGGTTTTAGAAAGTAATTATAATAAGTAATGCTAGATAAAGTTACTTTTCAGATAGAGTAATTAGTACAGTGATCTAATTACACTGTAAAAGATGTAAATAGTAGTTAGTAATTCTAAAGGGGGTTCAAGGGAAAAGAGGAGGCGAGAACCGGCTTGACAATATAAATAATATTTTAATGAGGAACTTAAGCAAAAGACACAAAAACACAGATGATGGACATGTCCGTAAACGATCTCTCTGTCACACCACCGTCCGCAGTCGGCCCTTATCCCTCTCGGAGGTTTGATTAGCCTGATAAGGGACCGGGTGTGTAGAATCACAATCCGGCCCCGCCCTCCGCCGTGCCACAGTAATTAATTACTTTTAGAGTAACTGACTCAACACTTCTTATTTGTGCCATCCTGAGCTGCTTTTGATGCAACAAAATAGTTCAAATGAATAAAATTAATAATCAATTCATTATTTTTTTATCTTAGAAAATAAAGTGGATGAGTCTTAAAGCATTTTAACATTATTTAATTCAGCATATTTTGTCAGCTCAATCTATTTTTGATATGTTTTACAGTGTAAATATCTTATACAGTTATAATGAGAGTGGTCTGGTTTTGCTTTTTGAGCTTTTGTTGTTTTGAAAGCTTTGGTGCTGACATTACCTCGCCCAACAGTTCCTGGTTCAAGGCCAGTGAGCTTTTGATTATTGGTGGAACAGGGACATACAACAATAATTGGGTGGACTCGAATGCTAAATGGGTGGCACCGGCCCACCCAGCCACACCCGTGGCTCTGCCAGTGATTGAATCTGGTGTCTTTTAGATTAATTGGCTCATACAGATTTGAAGGATATTCAGTGTTCAATGTCAGCCATATTGCCCATCAGATATTCCTTAAATAATGTATTGTACTCATTTAGTGTATTGATTTAAAACCTGTTAAGTGCTATTATGAGCCTTGGGTTAACATGAACAGTGTTTGGACAGCCCCACAGTGGTTGGGGAAAACATAAAGTTTTTAAAATGTTTATTTTATTTATTCATTTAAATGTACTCAGTATAGCATCCAAGGCATCTAAAGAGAGCAAAATTAAATTTCCTAAAAAATAAATATTTTAAAAAATTTTCAACCAATATATATAAATATTTTTACTTGAATCAAATTGAATGTTTGACTGGACATAAAGTGCTCAAAGTTCTGAATCACAGTTTTTGTTTTCCAGGTAAAATGTTAAATTCTTTGAGGCTGTTTGTCATCTGGACTTCAGTTGCAGTTGTGTTCAGTGTGATTGCTGTAATACTGATTGCAGCTCTTATTCATAAACACAGAGGTAAAATTTTTGTATGTTTCCCATATAACATGTAATGAATGTAAGTAGGGGAGAGCTTGGCTAGTTGCAACAGTTTTTACTGCAGTGAATTTATCTACAAGGTTTAACCACCTTGACCTTTTTTCAAGTCAAGTGGTTTTTATTGTCGTTCAACCATATACAGTTAGTACAGTACAGAGTTTGACGAGACAACGTTCCTCCAGGACCATGGTGCTACATAAAACAACATAGTGCAAATACAGAACCACATGAGATTACACAGACTAAATAACATACCTATATAAAGTGCACGTGCAAACGGGTGCAACAAGTACAGGACAGTACAATAAATTACTAACAGTGAACAGGACAATAGACACAGTGAGAGACAGTGCAGCGCCGACCAGTACACAGCAGTGCAAAAGATGACAGTTTCTAAAAATGCCAAATGTAAACATAACATACTATAAGATAGTGTTCTATGCACATAGCAGTTATTGAGGTAACAGACAGATATAAAGTGACAGTAATTAAAGTGCAACTCAAGACACGTGTGTGTGTGTTAGTCCAGTCTTGAGGAGTCTGATGGCTTTGGGGAAGAAGTTGTTACACAGTCAGTCTTCAGTACTTTTTGCCAGGCGGCAGGAGGGTGAAGAGTTTGTGTGAGGGGTGTGTGGGGTCATCCACAATGCTGTTTCTATTGACAAGAGCACTGAGAACAAATGAATGGCCACTGTTTGTGATTAATTTAATCCCAGTAGCCATCTGTTTATTTCAAGTCAAGTAAAGGGGTTTTTATTGTCGTTTCATCCATATACAGTATTTATTAAAGTTGCTTTACCACATGCTTTGAAATTAATAGACGGCAGTCATGAAATAAGCCCACAATACAAAAAACATAATTTCTGTGCACAAAGATGTTTTAAATTAAAAATAAATACACATATATGTGTTTTGTGCGTAGTTTTGCACGCAGCTAGTGTCATCTTGCCTCTTATATATATACAGTGGGTACGGAAAGTATTCAGACCCCCTTACATTTTTCACTCTTTGTTATATTGCAGCCATTTGCTAAAATCATTTAAGTTCATTTTTTTTCCTCATTATTATACACACAGCACCCCATATTGACAGAAAAACACAGAATTGTTGACATTTTTGCACATTTATTAAAAAAGAAAAACTGAAATATCACATGGTCCTAAGTATTCAGACCCTTTGCTGTGACACTCATATATTTAACTCAGGTGCTGTCCATTTCTTCTGATCATCCTTGAGATGGTTCTACACCTTCAATTGAGTCCAGCTGTGTTTGATTATACTGATTGGACTTGATTAGGAAAGCCAAACACCTGTCTATATAAGACTTTACAGCTCACAGTGCATGTCAGAGCAAATGAGAATCATGAGGTCAAAGGAACTGCCTGAATCGCTCAGAGACAGAATTGTGGCAAGGCACAGATCTGGCCAAGGTTACAAAAACATTTCTGCTGCCCTTAAGGTTCATAAGAGCACAGTGGCCTCCATAATCCTTAAATGGAAGACGTTTGGGACGACCAGAACCCTTCCTAGAGCAAACTGAGCTATCGGGGGAGAAGAGCCTTGGCCAGTCAGTCGGGAGATGGGAGAAAGTTGTAGTAAGTCAACCATCACTGCAGCCATCCACCAGTCGGGGCTTTATGGCAGAGTGGCCCGACGGAAGCCTCTCCTCAGTGCAAGACACATGAAAGCCCACATGGAGTTTGCTAAAATACACCTGAAGGACTCCAAGATGGTGATAAATAAGATTCTGTGGTCTGATGAGACCAAGATAGAACTTTTTGGCCTTAATTCTAAGCGGTATGTGTGGAGAAAACCAGGCACTGCTCATCACCTGTCCAATACAGTCTCAACAGTGAAGCATGGTGGTGGCAGCATCATGCTGTGGGGGTGTTTTTCAGCTGCAGGGACAGGACGACTGGTTGCAATCAAGGGAAAGATGAATGCGGCCAAGTACAGGGATATCCTGGACGAAAACCTTCTCCAGAGTGCTCTGGACCTCAGACTGGGCCGAATGTTCACCTTCCAACAAGACAAAGACCCTAAGCACACCGCTAAAATAAGGAAGGAGTGGCTTCACAACAACTCCGTCACTGTTCTTGAATGGCCAGCCAGAGCCCTGACCCAATTGAGCATCTCTGGAGAGACCTGAAAATGACTGTCCACAAACGTTTACCATCCAACCTGACAGAACTGGAGAGGATCTGCGAGGAGGAATGGCAGAGCATACCCAAATCCAGATGTGAAAAACTTGTTGCATCTTTCCCAAAAAGATTAGATCAAAAGGGTGCTTCTACTAAATACTGAACAAAGGGTCTGAATACTTAGGACCATGTGATATTTCAGTTTTTCTTTTTTAATAAATGTGCAAAAATGTCAACAATTCTGTGTTTTTCTGTCAATATGGGGTGCTGTGTGTACAATAATGAGGAAAAAAAATGAACTTAAATGATTTTAGCAAATGGCTGCAATATAACAAAGAGTGAAAAATGTAAGGGGTCTGAATACTTTCCGTACCCACTGTATATATAAATGTGTGTGTGTGTGTGTGTGTGTGTTCTGTCTTTGATAATAACTGAAAATAGGTGGAATTACAGAACGCAGCAAGGCATTTAGTGAACCTGTTGAGAGGTACCCTGAAAAAAGGTCCATCTAACGTTAATGTTGAAGGGAACGTTAGTGTTTCACAAAATGTTAAGTGTAGATATCTAGATGTCAGATAGTTCCCAGCTTGTTAGTGTGGTACTGCAAGGGCCATCCACTACTCATCAGCCTCTACATGAATTCATTAATGTAGATGAAATGCGGCTTAGCGAGGAAGCCAGTCAGGCCCTGGGACTCTTGGGGATAGGAAAGCACAGCAGGTGCAGCAGAATAAGGCCAGATTAGGAAATTAAGTGTACATTATTAAATTATTACATAAGTGTATTATTACACGCCTCTCTGAAATGTTTGATTCTGAACACGGGGAAAGAATAAATTCGCTGTTGCTGAAGTTCAAAGAAATAATCGAAGATTAATCAAATATCAAAATAATAATTAGTTGCAGCCCTAATTATATTAGATTTTACAGCAACTGACAAAAACACTGTCTAACAATACATTAGATTTACAATATGAGAACAGGAGAACGCAAGAGAGTCCATTTTAACTTATTAACTTTATTAAGTTATTCATTCTTTATGAATTTAATTAACATACACTGAATGTAATTATAATGAAGTAGAATTTATATATTTATAATGAAGCAGAATTTATATATTTATTGTTACGAATGAGGCAGCGAGGAGAGAGGATCTATATGCAGGTACTTTATTATGCAAAATAAAACAAACACAAAAGGAAACACCCTCGATGGGGAAACAAACATAAACAAAGAACTCGGGCAGGGAAACACAGACCAGGCTAACAACGTTCAACGTTCAACAAGGGAATGGAGAACAAACAGGGTTTATATACACTGGAGACATGAAGACAAACTACAATCAGGTGAGCACAATGACACAGGGCTGGCAGTGATGAGTGCTGGGGATCATGGGAGGTGTAGTCTTGAGGCAGGAGACTAGTGAAACACAGGGCGGACAACAAAACGTGACATGGAATATGAATAGTGACGAGTGAAACAGAAAACACGGAACAGACAACCAGGGATCGTGATATTTATAATGAAGCAGAATTTATATATTTATAATGAAGAAGAATTTATATATTTATAATGAAGTAGAATTTATATATTTATAATGAAGAAGAATTTATATATTTATAATGAAGTAGAATTTATTGATTTATAATGAAGTAGAATTTATATATTTATAATGAAGAAGAATTTATATATTTATAATGAAGAAGAATTTATATATTTATAATGAAGTAGAATTTATATATTTATAATGAAGAAGAATTTATATATTTATAATGAAGTAGAATTTATTGATTTATAATTAAGTAGAATTTATATATTTATAATAAAGTAGAATTTATAGATTTATAATGAAGTTTAATGGATCATATTTGATTTCACTGATTTTCAGATGTATAAACTGTCTGATGTCTTCTTGTTTTTTATATTTCCTTCATTAGATTTAAACAGAGAGAAGATGAAAAATCAAGAAGGTGATTTTTATATGACTATTAATTAATTAATCATGAATTCTAAAGTCTGTTGTAATCCACAAAATATTTAATTAACACACACTGAATGTAATTATAATGAAGTAGAATTTATATATTTATAATGAAGTAGAATTTATATATTTATAATGAAGAAGAATTTATATATTTATAATGAAGTAGAATTTATATATTTATAATGAAGAAGAATTTATAGATTTATAATGAAGTAGAATTTATATATTTATAATGAAGAAGAATTTATAGATTTATAATGAAGTAGAATTTATATATTTATAATGAAGTAGAATTTATTGATTTATAATGAAGTAGAATTTATATATTTATAATGAAGTAGAATTTATATATTTATAATGAAGAAGAATTTATAGATTTATAATGAAGTAGAATTTATATATTTATAATGAAGTAGAATTTATAGATTTATAATGAAGTAGAATTTATATATTTATAATGAAGTAGAATTTATTGATTTATAATGAAGTAGAATTTATATATTTATAATGAAGTAGAATTTATATATTTATAATGAAGTAGAATTTATATATTTATAATGAAGTAGAATTTATTGATTTATAATGAAGTAGAATTTATATATTTATAATGAAGTAGAATTTATAGATTTATAATGAAGAAGAATTTATATATTTATAATGAAGTAGAATTTATATATTTATAATGAAGAAGAATTTATAGATTTATAATGAAGTAGAATATATATATTTATAATGAAGTAGAATTTATAGATTTATAATGAAGTAGAATTTATATATTTATAATGAAGCAGAATTTATATATTTATAATGAAGCAGAATTTATATATTTATAATGAAGTAGAATTTATATATTTATAATTAACTAGAATGGATCATATTTGATTTCACTGATTTTCAGATGTATAAAATCTAATATAATCTTGTATGTAATGTATATAATCTTTTATAATTGATTCATTAGATTTAAACAACGAGAAAAGGAGAAATCAAGAAAGTGTTTTTATTCACACAATATTTAAATAAAAAAAAAAAACTGTGTATCATATAAACACATGACTCAAAATTAAGGGCTTGAAGATGTTGCCATTTGGGTTTTAATTTGTCTTTTATGTTTGAATCTGTTGTTACTTTGTGCAGTGAAACAAAGATGTAATTTAATGTTGTTTTCTCCTTATTCTGAACTTCCTCCAGAACACAGTCGACTTTTACAGAGACAGAAGATCATTGTCCCATATGGTGAATTTGTTTTAATGACTCTATATTTAATTATTCATCTCATTATTGATCTGAAGAGGAATTCTGTCATGATCTCTGTTTAACTCCAAACTTTCTGTCTGTATTTAGTGTTCACACTTTTCAGAAAACATGCAGGTGAGTAAACAGTAAACATGCAGGTGAGTAAACAGTAAACATGCAGCTGAGTAAACAGTAAACATGCAGGTGAGTAAACAGTAAACATGCAGGTGAGTAAACAGTAAACATGCAGGTGAGTAAACAGTAAACATGCAGATGAGTAAACAGTAAACATGCAGATGATTAAACAGTAAACATGCAGGTGATTAAACAGTAAACATGCAGATGAGTAAACAGTAAACATGCAGATGAGTAAACAGTAAACATGCAGGTGATTAAACAGTGAACATGCAGATGAGTAAACAGTAAACATGCAGATGATTAAACAGTAAACATGCAGGTGAGTAAACAGTAAACATGCAGATGAGTAAACAGTAAACATGCAGATGATTAAACAGTAAACATGCAGGTGATTAAACAGTAAACATGCAGATGAGTAAACAGTAAACATGCAGATGAGTAAACAGTAAACATGCAGGTGATTAAACAGTAAACATGCAGATGAGTAAACAGTAAACATGCAGATGATTAAACAGTAAACATGCAGGTGAGTAAACAGTAAACATGCAGATGATTAAACAGTAAACATAATGAAATGATATAAAATAAATAACTGATCTCAGATTAAACATAAATGATTGTAACAGCTGTTCAGTATATAAGGATCTCAATATCAATGGAATGGTTATGGGTAATCATACACCATCAATAGTTCAATGTTCTGTAAAATACTGATCAGTGTCTTTTATTATTTGTCAAATCTCTCCAGGGAAAAAAATAATTAGTTATCCAATTTGTAAATTTAATGAAGCAGGACTGGTGGATGAAAGAAAGGAAATGATCCTCTTCTTTATGAGTTGTTGTTCCAGTGTAGGGTTTGTGTGTCTCGCCATCAAATGTGAAATTTCAGCTCACAGAAGTAACACAAACCGTAAAACCAAGAAAAAACCTGAACACAGACCAGAGCAATCATTTAGTGGATTCAAGAATAATTTCACATAAAGTCATTTAGGTAGAAATAACCAAATTAAACTATTATATATACAGATTAAAATGGCATTTTTACATTATAATCATGTACCTCTATATTAATCGTTGTTCTCTGACACGTGTCAACTGCAATGAACAAGGTTCACTACGACCACATTTATAACCACTTGGATTAATCGAAATACAATAATGAAAAGGGAATAAACACTATGTTTACTTTGTAACGGGTATTTAGCCCGTCTTGTAGGGAAATTTGTTAGTGCTGCCCTGGAAGACTGAATAACGAAAGGATCTTAGTCCCGCTTTCAGTGCTTTTTAGGGATGCACCGAAATAAAAATTCTGGGCTGAAACCGAAAATCCAGGATGCACTTGGCCGAAAACCGAAACTTACTTTTTTTGTACCTATTTTTTTTTTTTTGTGTATAATTGTATTCATTTTATACTTTTTCATAAATTTCATGAATTTAATGAATCTGAATTGAAAAACTACAAACCAATAAAATAAACACTTTTATTGAAAGTAACGCACCAAAATCGGACAAAAATATATTAAAACTATATTAAATATTATTCTTCATTCAGTTCTGTAAAAATCTAATTTTAAAGATTTTATTAACAATTATCCAAATAATGTAAAGTTTTAGAAAACTATTATATGCAAAAAAACAGTCAAGTAATGAACTTAGCTAGCATCTTTCAAAAAGTTTAAATATGCAACAGTAATTTTTATTAAAACAAAAGGCAGAACGCAGAATGGCAGAGGGCCTCTATTCCACTGATCTATATACACTCACCTAAAGGATTATTAGGAACACCTGTTCAATTTCTCATTAATGCAATTATCTAATCATCCAATCACATGGCAGTTGCTTCAATGCATTTAGGGGTGTGGTCCTGGTCAAGACAATCTCCTGAACTCCAAACTGAATGTCAGAATGGGAAAGAAAGGTGATTTAAGCAATTTTGAGCGTGGCATGGTTGTTGGTGCCAGACGGGCCGGTCTGAGTATTTCACAATCTGCTCAGTTACTGGGATTTTCACGCACAACCATTTCTAGGGTTTACAAAGAATGGTGTGAAAAGGGAAAAACATCCAGTATGCGGCAGTCCTGTGGGTGAAAATGCCTTGTTGATGCTAGAGGTCAGAGGAGAATGGGCCGACTGATTCAAGCTGATAGAAGAGCAACTTTGACTGAAATAACCACTCGTTACAACCGAGGTATGCAGCAAAGCATTTGTGAAGCCACAACACGCACAACCTTGAGGCGGATGGGCTACAACAGCAGAAGACCCCACCGGGTACCACTCATCTCCACTACAAATAGGAAAAAGAGGCTACAATTTGCAAGAGCTCACCAAAATTGGACAGTTGAAGACTGGAAAAATGTTGTCTGGTCTGATGAGTCTCGATTTCTGTTGAGACATTCAGATGGTAGAGTCAGAATTTGGCGTAAACAGAATGAGAACATGTACGCATCCTCTGATGGCTACTTCCAGCAGGATAATGCAGCATGTCACAAAGCTCAAATCATTTCAAATTGGTTTCTTGAACATGACAATGAGTTCACTGTACTAAAATGGCCCCCACAGTCACCAGATCTCAACCCAATAGAGCATCTTTGGGATGTGGTGGAACGGAGCTTCGTGCCCTGGATGTGCATCCCACAAATCTCCATCAACTGCAAGATGCTATCCTATCAATATGGGCCAACATTTCTAAAGAATGCTTTCAGCACCTTGTTGAATCAATGCCACGTAGAATTAAGGCAGTTCTGAAGGCAAAAGGGGTCAAACACAGTATTAGTATGGTGTTCCTAATAATCCTTTAGGTGAGTGTATAACTATAATATATAATTATATATATATAGATCAGTGCTCTATTCTGTTTATGTAAACGTATTGTACACTTTAAGTGAACATTACTGTGCAAAACAGCAGTAATTGAACTAAATCCAAAGGCAACTTTTATTTAAGTACAAGTGACCGGTTTCTCTTCAAGAACAAAAGTTGCTAAACTTTCTGACAGTCTCTCCTGTCAGAAAGCTCATCAAGAACATGAGATGCTGCACTGAACAGTCTCTCACTCTCTGTGCTGGTGCAGATAAATACCTGTGCACAATCCGCACAAGCAAAGGAAAGGAAAGCAGTCTTTGTTTATGCGACCGTAGTCAAACTGCGGTCAAGCCAGCCGCCACTTCGAAATGAGCGGTCAAACTAGCCGCACCTATATTTCGCGGTGCGCGTATACACTGGTTATTGCGGTATGACCGTCAGAACTAAAACAGGTTAAATTCCTGCGAAGGCAATTTCACATTCATTCATTTATTATGTCTGTCAGAAAGAAAGAAAGATTTTAGCACACCTCACAACCTGTCACTGCATGATATATTGAATTCCAAAATAAGAGCCCCCCCCCAAAACTCATATATTACCTTTTTTGTCCAAACATTCAGAAAATCATAAAAATAAAAGTCCTAGCTTCCACAGACCAATTTCACCTCAGATGGGGGAGGTGTGGGTCTTCTCAAGGTGTGGGTCCCCCAGTCAGAGCTGGTTAATGTGGCTCGGGATAGGGAAGTTTGGGGCCCCCTGCTGGAGCAGCTGCCCCCCAACCCCCGACCCGACTTCGGATAAGCGGTTGGATGGATGGATGGATGGAGAAAATAATATCCATCACAAAACTGATGGGGAGAAACACAAGAATCAGAATAACGAACACATGCAAAAATAAATTGAGTAGCTACTTCAGCACCACGGACAGCATAATTGATTTGTATAGAGCACTTTTGAGGCTTCAAAGTTATTAGGCATGGTCAAGGATACCAATATGTGTTTATTATATGTGATGTTTTGTGAGTAAAAGTCAGAAAGAGAGAAGAAAGCTTCCAATAGGGACACAGAGAAATACATTTGCATAATGATCTTCCCACCCTCATCCGAATGCAGAATCCCTGACAGCATTCAAAAGACAACTGAAGACTCATCTCTTCCATGAGTAAAAAACTTTCCTTCTCCTTTAAATCCTCCCTTTTCTGGTTTTTGCTACTCTGAGCAATGTCTGAACTTTGTATTTTGAGCACTTCTTGCATTGTTCTTGCCTCTTCACGATGACTCGCTTGCTTTAGTCCTCAGTTGTAAGTCACTTTGGATAAAAGCGTCTGCTAAATGACTAAATGTAAATGTAAATGTAAATAAGGAAGAAACATTGAAAGCAGTGTTACACCGATCTTCGACAGACAAACAGTCCTTGAGGCAACATGGGCGATTACAATACTTGTTTAAAGTACATAATTTTATGTGAGTCAAAAAGATGTAAATGTATTCACATGCCAGTTACATATCACAATGACATCTATATTGCCCAAATTAATGTCCACCACAGAGAGATTTGTGTCAACTAATATTTTCAATGGATAGACACAAGCACAAAGGGAATAGGAATAAAAGTCTCTTCTGGGCATTGTTCACAACTGAGAGGTAATAATTGTCCAACTTGAGATCATGAAAGACACTGCGACGGTGCAGTTTACATCATCTGCACTGGCTTGGGCACTGTTGTGACTGAAACAGAAAAACAGGGAAATTAATGTTATTACTCATCAATTACAGAAAACAGAAGTCTTTAAAGGCAATTTATTTTGTAAAACAACATCAGAATGTCCTGAAACATTGTAGTTGACACCGTGAGAAGGTGTCCTCTCCATCTGAGTTGAAATTGGTCTGTGGTAAAAGGTAATGAGTTTTGGGGGGCTCTTATTTTGGAAGACAACATCAGAATGTCCTGAAACATTGTAGTTCACACCTTGAGAAGGTGTCCTCCCCATATGAGGTGAAATTGGTCTGTGGAAGCTAGGACTTTTATTTTTATGATTTTCTGAATGTATGGACAAAAAATGAAATATATGAGTTTTGGGGGGGCTCTTATTTTGGAATTCAATATATCATGCAGTGACAGGTTGTAAGGTGTGCTAAAATCTTTCTTTTCGTTCTGTCTTTCTTTCTGACAGACAGACAGACAGAATAAATGAATGAATGTGAAATTGCCTTCACAGAAATTTAACCGGTTTTTAGTTCTGACGGTCATACCGCAATAAACAGTGTATACGCGCACCGCGAAATATATGTGCGGCTAGTTTGACTGCTCATTTCGAAGTGGCGGCTGGCTTGACCGCAGTGTAGTCAAGGGGATTGTCGCTTCTGGCAATGGGTAGTTCAGCTAGATACGTCTCAGGTTGTGTTGTAGCAGCGCTAGTTGTGGCACTGCTGTGGATCGGGGCGCTTTCCTGTAGAATCTCTTGCTGTACTCTGTGTGTATATATAGATCTTGAAAGTTCTGCTGAACAAACACTGCAGATCGCAAATGTGATGTCCTTATCAGAAACTTTGAAGAATTTCCACAACGCTGACATGATCGGCCTTTGTTTGGTAGCGCCGTGATGAGAGCTAGATGGATCCAGAGTGAAATCTGAGCACTGAGGGGCGGGGCGAGGAGGTATATATTTTCGGCTCATATTTTCGGCCTTTTTTCTCTTTCGGCCAAAAACCGAAAGTGCCATTTTCGGCGGCCGAAATTTCGGTGCATTCCTAGTGCTTTTAGTCTCGTTACACACTAAATGTATGTTGTGTCCTACCTTATTGTGAAGTGACACTACAGACCGGAAAGGGTAGGCTTCGGGTAGTGTAATGTCATACAGTGGCTCCCTGAAGTGTAAACGTATAGTGAGACACAGTCTAATATACTCCTCCCTCCCCGAGCCTAATAAAGTAGGTGAGACGCCCCCACTCCCTGACACCCCTCAACAAAAGATACACTGTAGACAAGTACAAAATTATAACAATATTTATTTTCCTTTAAATATTCTATTTTCTTAAATCAAGTATTATTCTAGTCTGAATAATCAATTAAATAAAATAAAAAAACTAATACAAATTAAAGGGATACTCCAGCTGTGGGAAGATGAATGTGTATTTAATAGTGGTCATTTATGTAGTAGAAATGTGAAATTATTTTTGAATTTGAAGCATTCTAGACTGAGAAAAGGCAAAAAATGTATTTTTTACTCATGTGGCTGAAAGACAACAACTCCCAGAATGCACTTGCTTTGCCGCACTTACGAGGCCACTCCCAAACCATGCCTGTCGCATACATGAAAATATAACAATAGCTCAGCTGACTACTGCGGGAACAACATTGTGATTATGCCAGGTGTCCAAACTCTGTACATTACGTCTTAGTAACAAAAAGAAATACAAAACAAATACTCACTTTACACTAAGCCGTCCATTTGTCCCTGCAGGCTTTGGCTGGCGTTTCCAATTTATCTTTGGGATCCTGAAATAAGTTTCCAGGACCCCTCTGTCCATGTGTGGTACAAAACTTGGGTGCTCAGTTACACATGCTAGTGGTGCAGTTTCATCAGCGGATTCAGCGATCTCATGCAGAAGAAAATGGCATCGCTGAAATTCGCGACAGCAATAGGACTCTCTATCTGTTTGCATAGACGCACAGTGAGAGCACTGACACCACCAGTTCGCCCCAGCTCGAGTCTGGCCGGGCTCTCCCCTGCTGCTTGGCCGCCTCTTGTTCCTCCATCTCCCGCAACTGTTCGTCTTACAAACACATCACATTTGAAAACAACATACACAATGAAATCTCACTTCAAAATGAGCAGTTGGATGAAATGTTGTTAAATGTTCTCTCACAGTTCACTTCACCTTCTGTAGTTCACTTGACCTCTCACAGTTCACTTCACCTTCTGTAGTTCGCTTGAACACTCACAGTTCACTTCACCTCCTGTAGTTCACTTGAACTCTCACAGTTCACTTCACCTCCTGTAGTTCACTTGAACTCTCACAGTTCACTTCACCTTCTGTAGTTCACTGAACACTCACAGTTCACTTCACCTCCTGTAGTTCACTTGAACTCTCACAGTTCACTTCACCTCCTGTAGTTCACTTGACCTCTCACAGTTCACTTCACCTTCTGTAGTTCGCTTGAACACTCACAGTTCACTTCACCTCCTGTAGTTCACTTGAACTCTCACAGTTCACTTCACCTCCTGTAGTTCACTTGAACTCTCACAGTTCACTTCACCTCCTGTAGTTCACTTGAACTCTCACAGTTCACTTCACCTTCTGTAGTTCACTTGAACTCTCACAGTTCACTTCACCTCCTGTAGTTCACTTCACCTCCTGTAGTTCACTTGAACTCTCACAGTTCACTTCACCTTCTGTAGTTCACTTGAACTCTCACAGTTCACTTCACCTCCTGTAGTTCACTTGAACTCTCACAGTTCACTTCACCTCCTGTAGTTCACTTGAACTCTCACAGTTCACTTCACCTTCTGTAGTTCACTTGAACTCTCACAGTTCACTTCACCTTCTGTAGTTCACTTGAACTCTCACAGTTCACTTCACCTCCTGTAGTTCACTTGAACTCTCACAGTTCACTTCACCTTCTGTAGTTCACTTGAACTCTCACAGTTCACTTCACCTTCTGTAGTTCACTTGAACTCTCACAGTTCACTTCACCTTCTGTAGTTCACTTGAACTCTCACAGTTCACTTCACCTTCTGTAGTTCACTTGAACTCTCACAGTTCACTTCACCTCCTGTAGTTCACTTGAACTCTCACAGTTCACTTCACCTTCTGTAGTTCACTTGAACACTCACAGTTCACTTCACCTTCTGTAGTTCACTTGAACTCTCACAGTTCAATTCACCTTCTGTAGTTCACTTCACCTCCTGTAGTTCACTTGAACTCTCACAGTTCACTTCACCTCCTGTAGTTCACTTGAACTCTCACAGTTCACTTCACCTCCTGTAGTTCACTTGAACACTCACAGTTCACTTCACCTTCTGTAGTTCACTTGAACGCTCACAGTTCACTTCACCTCCTGTAGTTCACATGAACGCTCACAGTTCACTTCACCTTCTGTAGTTCACTTGAACTCTCACAGTTCACTTCACCTCCTGTAGTTCACTTGACCTCTCACAGTTCACTTCACCTCCTGTAGTTCACTTGACCTCTCACAGTTCACTTCACCTCCTGTAGTTCACTTGAACACTCACAGTTCACTTCACCTTCTGTAGTTCACTTGAACTCTCACAGTTCACTTCACCTCCTGTAGTTCACTTGAACACTCACAGTTCACTTCACCTTCTGTAGTTCACTTGAACACTCACAGTTCACTTCACCTTCTGTAGTTCACTTGAACTCTCACAGTTCACTTCACCTCCTGTAGTTCACTTGAACACTCACAGTTCACTTCACCTTCTGTAGTTCACTTGAACTCTCACAGTTCACTTCACCTTCTGTAGTTCACTTGAACTCTCACAGTTCACTTCACCTTCTGTAGTTCACTTGAACTCTCACAGTTCACTTCACCTCCTGTAGTTCACTTGACCTCTCACAGTTCACTTCACCTTCTGTAGTTCACTTGAACTCTCACAGTTCACTTCACCTCCTGTAGTTCACTTGAACACTCACAGTTCACTTCACCTTCTGTAGTTCACTTGAACTCTCACAGTTCACTTCACCTCCTGTAGTTCACTTGAACTCTCACAGTTCACTTCACCTTCTGTAGTTCACTTGAACTCTCACAGTTCACTTCACCTTCTGTAGTTCGCTTGAACTCTCACAGTTCACTTCACCTCCTGTAGTTCCCTTGAACACTCACAGTTCACTTCACCTTCTGTAGTTCACTTGACCTCTCACAGTTCACTTCACCTCCTGTAGTTCACTTGAACTCTCACAGTTCACTTCACCTTCTGTAGTTCACTTGAACACTCACAGTTCACTTCACCTTCTGTAGTTCACTTGACCTCTCACAGTTCACTTCACCTCCTGTAGTTCACTTGAACTCTCACAGTTCACTTCACCTTCTGTAGTTCACTTGAACTCTCACAGTTCACTTCACCTTCTGTAGTTCACTTGAACTCTCACAGTTCACTTCACCTCCTGTAGTTCACTTGAACTCTCACAGTTCACTTCACCTCCTGTAGTTCACTTGAACTCTCACAGTTCACTTCACCTTCTGTAGTTCACTTGAACTCTCACAGTTCACTTCACCTTCTGTAGTTCACTTGACCTCTCACAGTTCACTTCACCTCCTGTAGTTCACTTGAACTCTCACAGTTCACTTCACCTCCTGTAGTTCACTTGAACTCTCACAGTTCACTTCACCTTCTGTAGTTCACTTGAACTCTCACAGTTCACTTCACCTTCTGTATTTCACTTGAACACTCACAGTTCACTTCAACTTCTGTAGTTCACTTGAACTCTCACAGTTCACTTCACCTTCTGTAGTTCACTTGAACACTCACAGTTCACTTCAACTTCTGTAGTTCACTTGAACCCTCACAGTTCACTTCACCTTCTGTAGTTCACTTGAACTCTCACAGTTCACTTCACCTTCTGTAGTTCACTTGAACTCTCACAGTTCACTTCACCTCCTGTAGTTCACTTGAACACTCACAGTTCACTTCACCTTCTGTAGTTCACTTGAACTCTCACAGTTCACCTTTTATCAGTTCAATAATCAAAAATGAATAAATTGGAAAAAATACCAGTCTGCAGAACGATGAGTAGTGATGAGTTGTCTTGATGTAGCGTGCATTGAAATAAACTTGAAATAGCATTGGGGAAGAGGCTAACTTTAAAGTTCACTCAACTTCATAGAAATGTCCAAAAATAAAATATATATTAAAATGAAATCAAACTGGAACTTCACCACCAAGGAGATTAATCAAACCGGAGATGTCAGTGTGGATGGTAGGGAAAAATAATAATAATAAAAAAAATATATATATATATATATATATATATATATATATATATATATATATATATATATATATATATATCAGAGTTTCCGCTAGAAAATGGTGCCGGTCAGAGGTTTCGTTTTACGGACATTTTGATGATATGCCGGTCAAATATATCGCCTCTTAATTAGTCAAGTTGAGGAAAACTGAGGCAGTCTATGTAACTTAAAAAATGACATAATCAGGCCGTATAGAATGCAACATATTATTATTAGCTTAACTTTCAAATAGACGGAAAAAAAACATGAACGTCCGATTGGCATCAATCAACGCCAATTGTTTTTTACTGTGGTTTCACACACATTCACTTTTTGAAACATTGAGGCACGGATGTACCTAATACAAATAAATAAAACATCTCCATTTAACTAGCAGATCATTCATTTAGTCCGTTATTAAATAAGAGATCTAGCGCTAAATCTGTTGTTCTGTTGTTTTTGAAATCAAGCTGAGCGCTCGTGTCCGCTGCTATCAGTTGCATGGACGACGCGCTTCGCGAGTTGCGCAATCTTCACGGACGCGCGTTTCAATCTATCGCCGTTGCGGAGACTCTCTATTAATTCCGGTGAAATCACAAAATAAAATGCACACAAACGTGTCCCTGCTTGATATAGACTGTAACCATGCACTGATGAACATAGGCTATTCAGTTTTGATGATAGAGAAAAAAAACTGCACGAATGCGCGGATTAGAAGCACTGATCTATCTATAATGAGATGTTCCTGATTCACCATCGTCTGGCCTCTGAAAAAAGCTTTTAAAGCTAGTCTGCCTGGGCCTGGCCATATTTGAAACGTCTCACTCAATCGTTATATATAACCCTTTGCAGGTGTTTAGCTGATTAGAGTGTGACACTTTGAGCTACAATACTGAACCTTTTCACAATATTCTAATTTTCTGAGATTCTGAATTTGGGGTTTTCATAAGCTGTAAGCCATAATCATCAAAATTATATCAAATAAAGGCTTGAAATATCTTACTTTGCTTGTAATGAGTCTATATAATATATTAGTTTCACCTTTTAAGTTGAATTACTGAAATTAATGAACTTTTGCACGATATTCTAATTTTTCGAGTTTGACCTGTACTTTATCTCTCTCCCGCTGTATCGCGGGGCGCGTGATGATCAAGAGCTCTCATTGGTCAAATCGCTAATCAACGAAATATCTTAAATCGACTTCATTTTAATTTTCTTTAATAACTTTTACATTTCTTTTCACCTTTATGAGGGAAATATGATGTTAATAAATAATGAATTAATGAAACTTAATTCCTTTCAATTACCCATTATTTAACCAGGGTTACACATGCAGATGAGTAAACAGTAAACATGCAGATGAGTAAACAGTAAACATGCAGATGAGTAAACAGTAAACATGCAGATGAGTAAACAGTAAACATGCAGATGAGTAAACAGTAAATATGTCATAAAGTGTTTCAGAGCTGCAGGTTTCTGAATTTATCTTGATGTTTGATCACTGCGATGAAAATTTTTACAGAAAATCATTTTTTGTATCAGTTTGGTAGAAAGGGAACAGAAATATCTGCAACACAATATAAATCTACACAAACATGTCTAACTGTAAATACAAATACAAACAAAAGAAACTTAGAACAATGTATTTATTCTCACATGTTCAGTTGTGATCTCTCTGATATCTGCAATGTTTTGATTGTTGTGTTCATGTTTATCCTTTATGTCTGTCACCTGTGTTAAGTTATTCTCTTGTTGTTGTAACTCTTAGTGTTGTTTTGATTTAGTGATTTATCTAATTAATGTCTCCATGAGGTGTTTTATTATTGTTGTTGTTACACATCATTAAAGCAGAATAATCTTTTTAACAGTGACTGTGACTCTGAATCCTGATTCAGCTCATCCACGTCTCACTGTGTCTGATGACGGGAAACAAGTGAGAGACGGAAACACACGATCAACAGAAGTGAACGACAGAGAAAAAGAGCAAAGTGACACATTTGATGAATATCTTGCTGTCCTGGGAAAGGAAGGATTCTCCTCAGGGTGTTTTTACTTTGAGGTGCAGGTGACGGGGCAAACTGACTGGTTTTTAGGAGTCATCAGAGAATCCATTAACAGGAAGGGGTTTTATTATCTGAATCCTGAGAACGGATACTGGACTGTGCAGATGAGATATGGGGAATATTGGGCTTGTGATTCTCAGCATGACTCTCTTTCCCTGAGTGTGGAGCCGCAGAGGGTGGGTGTGTTTGTGGATTATGAGGGGGGTCTGGTCTCCTTTTATGATGTGGAGGACAGGTCTCATATCTACTCTTTCACTGGTCAGTCTTTCACTGAGAAACTCTACCCAGTTGTTGGTTTAGGTTATTATCAGAATGTAAACTCTGCACCACTGATCATCTGTAATGATTTCTAATGAGATTAATTTACAGATGAATGTATTTACAACAGCAAAGATGACAAAATAAAATAATTATTCACTCTCAGACATAAATACACAGTTTAAAGTACAAACCTGCCATTAGATTATTTACCCTTATTTTGGTGCCATATGTGTTTGAACAAAAACAAAAAGGTAATTTTTTTCTTCTTCCCCCTCAGAGGAACAAAAATATAATTGTACATTTAAAGGTACACAAAAGATATTTAGGGTAGAATTTTGTACCCAAAATGAGTAATACATTTTATCAATCATGATGTTGATTGGACATGAATAACAAATCTTTAAAATGCAAAACAAATGAATACATTAAATAAAGCAAATAAAATGAGTACATCAAATAAAAATAGAATAAATGTTGAATGTTATAAGTAAATATCTTGTATTAACTGAAACTAAGATTAAGTTTAATGCTAAAATCTCAATCAAGACGAAGTAAAATAAACTGTGGAGAGGTCACGAGGTCTGAGAGTGAAGCAGAAAGCCCAAGAGAGAGTTGAGCAGATATTATATTATAATTTATAGCCCAAAACATGCATGTCATATTCCCTTAAACAGATCAGATGTTTTGTCTGGATTCCCCTGATGTTAGTAATTATCTCTTATCACAAAATAGTGATTAAAAATGTCTGTTTGTTTCTTCAAGGTGCAACAATAGACCTTACACATATAGCAGAACTGTAATGACCCTGTGGTGTTTTGTGTGTGTAACATTGTAGTTTTCTATCTGTGTTTGTGTGTTGTGAGATACTTCCTGATTGGCTGCTATTCAAGTATAGAAAATGATCTGCAAGTATGTGCAGAATTAGCAGCAATAATAAAAGGCATTTTGATGTGGCTTGCTTGTGTTTCACAAATGTGTTCAGTTTCATTGACTATTTCAGTGAACACTTCTGGAGATGCCACTAGGTGGCGACAAATGAGCGTCTTAAGTGTAATGAGTGAGTCATTGAATCATTTTGATGGTCATGACCAAAATCTGGCAAGAGACTTTATAGTATTTAACCATTATAAGAACAAAGCAGATCTTTAATTTCCGTTCAGTTTTGTGAAATGAGTATCAATAATTTCCATGCCTTCTCCATTCTTAAAAATTGCATGTCAAATCTACTGACTTCATCAGACAAGAACAAAGCAGATCTACTGTATCATTTTCTTACAGTATTCAGAAAGACTGCAGGATTTAATCTCAGGGCACGCACAGAAATCAAACAATGTTACATTTTCTCTTCACAGCTTACAGTTCATTGAGTTGCAGTTGTTTGTATCGTGATAAATACATGAAGTGTGACAATAAAATATATTTTAATATCATAAGCATTAAAGTCAGAGCACAAATGATGAGGAGACAGATGTTCACCTTAATCACTGTGTATTGATGGTAGATGAATGGACCACAGATGTAAATTCAGTGATGTACATAAGGATGGTTTTGTAGTCTGAAAACAAGAAATACAATAAAGGAAATGAATAAACTGAATATATACACAATAACAGGCATTCATTGTTACATAAGGAAACCAAAATATTCTTAATTCATTTGAGGGACATTTCTGTGCCAAATATATCGTCCAATAAACAGAAACAAGGTATTTCACAGGATAACATGAGCGATTAGTGGGTGTTAATAACACACAATTGCCATGTATGAATAACATCATATCTAACATGAAAAACATTCCAGCAAACATGAATCTAATCACTCGTTTGGGGTGATAACAGTTTAACAAATTAAAATTGTATCATCAAGACATCATGAATAACCAGTAACAATGATTTGCATATTAATAAAGAATGAATCATCACACTTTAAACATTATTAGCGATCTATTTACTATTTATTGATAGATTACTGTTAACACAAATATGATAAAAAAGACTTACTTTGAGGTCAATTACTAACATCTGGATGTTACATTTGCATCAATCATCAGAACAAACAGAAATAAACATCTTTTCAGACGCTCACACAGACACAGCCGATAGCAGCTGCTCAACTAACTATAAAGCTCACTGCGGGACTGTTACCATGGCTACGGTTTCAGAATAAAAGTCCATATCAAAGGAGCCTTCATAACAATTCATTATTTTCATCTATTTAATAAAGGAAGTTTTTACAAGATATTTAAAATAGTCCTCTTATATTTACCTGAATTGCTTCAAAATTGTTTAGAATAATTTCCAGACACGGCTGGTCCAAAATAATCAAAGTATATTTGATATTTTATTAGTGTTGCCCTTTTAGTGTCACATGGCATCACTCAATCTGGATTGGTGGCATATGATTTGTGGCCAATGTGTATTTTAATAATAATAATCTGTATACTTTATATACTCTAGGGGTGTAACAGCATGAGTATGATAACGTCACAAAAAATACCCCAGTATTACTAATATTATTAACAGTTTCATATTTAGTGATACAATTAGTTACATTTTGACTTTGAACTACTAAAATACTTGAAAATGAAAATCAGTTCTGTTCCTCAGGTCGAGGTTCAGAGTTGTTTTGAGTGACAGGCATCAATCATTTGGACATGCAGTACGATGCTGACATTTACACGTTTACATTTATGAGAGAGAAAATAAACGTACTTTTAAGCATCTCTTCAGCATGAAACAGTTCAAATGGGGCAGTTTTCAGGGTGCGTTCCCCAGTGTCAAGTTTCAACACATTCAAAATATACAGTATAAAGGATATTAAAATGAATAAATGTATATGTTTTACAGTCTGTTGTATTAGTATTTATTTATCTATCACCCCTTATTTACTTTAGATACAAGTTTCTATATATTGTTATTTACACAGGGCAAATATACGATTTATCAAATCTTGTTTTATTACGTTTCGATTTACTTTATTACAGCTGACAGTTACACGAGCAAACAAGGTTTGAACATCAACCGTAACAAGATCAAACTGAAACTTAAGGCTTTATAACACTTCTGTGAAATTTGAAGGCTGTTTATTGGATAAATAAAGGTAAACGTCATATAATGCGACTATGCATTATTTTACAAAGATCTTAAGACCTACTAGTTAAGACTTGCATTAAGAACAGGTGGAGTCCCGAGGTTGAAACAGGGAAACATATAAAATAATGTAAGCATAGATGCCATTAAATGTATTGCAGAGTTATAGATCATGATCAATGTTTCTGTTTCTGGCAGACTAAACTAAAGCAGCCTAATTGTGTGTTGGAGGATAAATTAGGTGTATGTCTGGCTAAATAGAGTCTTTAGTCTAGACTTAAACTGAGAGAGTGTGTCTGCATCTCAAACAGAGTTAGGGAGACTATTCCATAGTTTAGGAGCCAAATATGAAAAGGATCTTCCTCCTTTAGTGGATTTTGATATTCTAAGAACAATTAACAGGCCAGAATTTTGTGATCTTAATGAACGTGAAGGAATATAGCGTGTTAGAAGGTCACTTAAGTACTGCGGAGACCATTCAAAGCTTTGTACGTAGTTAACAGAATTTTAAAACGAATACAAAATTTATCAGGTAGCCAATGTAACGATGATAAAATGGGGCTAATATGATCATATTTCTTGGTTCTCATCAGCACTCTGGCTGCTGCATTTTGAACCAATTGAAGTTTATTTATTGATCTTGCTGGACATCCTCCCAGTAATGCATTACAATAATCTAGTCTTGAGGTCATGAACGCATGAATTAGTTTTTCAGCATCAGTAACAGAGAGCATGTGCCGTAATTTAGCAATATTTCTCAGGTGGAAGAATGCTGTTCTTCAAACATTGGTAATTAGATTTTTAAAGGACAGATTGGTATCAAATATAACACCTCAGTTCTTCGCTGTTGAAGATGATGTAACAGTACATCCATCTAGAGTCAAATTATATTGTAGTGGCTTATTTTTAGAGTTTTTTGGTCCAATAATTAGTACCTCTGTTTTGTCAGAATTGAGTAGAAGGAAATTTCTGGCCATTCAATCTTTGATTTCATTGATACACTCTGCTAATTTAGAGAATTGTGAAATCTCATCAGGTTTTGAAGAAATATAAAGTTGTGTATCCTCGGCATAGCAGTGGAAACTTATTCCATGATTCCTGATAATATCTCCCAGGGGAAGCATATACATGGAGAAAAGACACTATTTCTCTGTAGAAATCAACATATTTGGGAGGATATTATCTTTTCTAGTATTTTCAACATAAACAGGAGATATGAAATCAGTCTATAATTAGCCAATTCTCCAGGATCAAGTTGTGGCTTCTTAATAAGTGGTTTGATAACTGCCATTTTAAAGTTTCTTGAGACATGTCCTAAGGATAGAGAGGAATGAATAATATTAAGAAGAGGTTCTGAAAATGTATATTTAGATGTATATTTTTAAATTGATGTTTTTTGTTTTTTCATCAAGTTCTTCTGGGCTTTGGGTTATATTGAGTGTATGAGATAGATCTGGATGATTAATAGTGAAGCTATCTTTAGTGGTCAAAATAATAGTTCTACCTGAACGATAGCGTGGTGTAGATTGAGTTACATTAGCTGATCGGAGCATACAAGAGACGAGGTAATGATCCATGATGTCATCGCTATATGTTTCTATATCATTAACATCAACTCCATGTGACAGAATTAAATCTAGCGTATGATTATGGCGATGAGTTGGTCCCGTTACATTTTGTCTGACTCCAAGAGAGTTGAGAATATCGATAAATGATAATCCCAATGTGTCATTTTCATTATCTATGTGAATGTTGAAGTCACCAACAATTAAAGCTCTATCTACGTTAACTACAAGATCTGATAAAAAATTAGCAAATTCACCAAGGAAATCAGAATAAGGCCCGGGTGATCTATATACTGTAGTAAAATTAAAAAAATACCTTTTCTACCGGCTGTGCAGTGTCACGTGCGTAAATAACCTACTCTGTGGGGCACTGCAGGGGAATTTAGTAGGGATGGGCAGATCGATACTAAAGTATCGATACTTCCGATACTGATTTGGTATCAAGAATATCGATCCTCACAAAAATATCGATTCTGAAGTTCCCCATCTGTCACTCACTTGACGTTGTTTCGATGAAGTGACACTAGGGGTCGCTCTTGAGAGCCCGAGACACCTTCAGACCTTTGAGAAAAGGCCAATGAGATGTAGGCGATTTGGCGAGTTGAGAGGCCTGGGCAGTGGATTTAGTCAGATTTTTTTTTGTCAGAATACCACTGCCGTTCCATTCACCTTGAATGTTGGAAATAGGGCTGTTGGAAATAGGGCGCACTACCAGCGGTTCCTCTCCACTCTGCACTTCACTGCAGATTACACCCCTTGGTGCTTCGACAGCACTTTAGGAGCTATTTCCCTTCTAAAAAAAAAGAGTATATTTTCTTAGAAAGAGTAGACACGTTTTCAAGACACGTTTTTTTAAAGATGACCTTCCGTTGCTGTGTCGTTCCTGGGTGCAATTGTTACCTCTCCGCTCTCTACGGCCACAATCGCTGCCTCACATGTCTGGGTCGGATCACATTGATGGTGATGTTCTTCTCACTGCAAGAACATTACCATGGCAACGTTGCGGTCACAGCTTTCTTTCTGCCAGAAGAAAGCCAAAGCGGAGCTGACCGCCATGCTTGCCCAGGCCACCGCGAGTGTGGGGCTAGAGTGGAAACCTCCGCCCGCCCCCGAACACTCGCGGCTTGACGAGTGGTATCTGGGTTCGGCGCGCCACTTGTGGCCATGCCCCCCTCCAGTCCCCTTCTACCCGGAAGTGGATGATGAGCTGACGCTGTCGTGGAGGGCACCTTTTACTGTCCAGACATGATCTTTCAGCTCGTCTGCTCTCACTACCCTCGGGAGTGGGGCGGCTGAGGGGTATGCCACAATACCCAGGTGGATAAGGCGATCTCGGCACACCTGTGCCCGCTGAGACCACTCAATCCCCCGTTTGGACGCGTGATTGTCGGTTTACAACACGTCGTGCTGGCTGGCCAGAACCATCCAACTCGGCTATGCGATTAGATTTGCCTCGGTTCCTTGGCGTCCTCTTCACCTTGGTGAGCGCTGCCGTCCTGTAGGCGGAGATCGCCGTCCTCCTACGGAAGGGCGCAATAAAGCCTGTCCCTCCAGCCGAAGTGAGATAGGGGTTTTACAGCCCCTACTTCATCGTTCCCAAGAAGGGGCATTGGCCACAACATCAAAAAATTTGTTTGCTCCCAAATAGGAAAAAAGTCTTACATTTTTGTATTCAGATGCCACAACAGAGTAAAAAATGTGCAAAAGTGCCAATTGCACATTTGTTTACTCTGATGTGGCCACTGAATTAAATTCTGAATTTTTTACATTTTATAACCTTCCTATACCTGCCAGACAAGACTAATTTAAGTTTACACATTGTACACTTCCATGAGACGTCTCTGGGAGATGTTACAAAAAGCAGGTTTGGTCATATTGAGCTGATCATTATCACAAGGCTTGCATTCATTCTGGTTAATAGCCTGAACCACACTATTTTATATTCACTAATATACTCATATATTCATATGTACTCATTTTATTCATCTTTTGTCATGTAATCTTCATATACATTTTGATAAATAATTTTTTACATATGCATTTTTACATACTGTGGCAGGGAGGAGGGCGGGGCCTGGTTGTGATGCTGCACACCGGCCCCTAATCAGGCTAATCAAGCCCTCGAGAGGTATAAAGCTGACCGGAGGCGGCAGTTCATCAGAGAGAGAGTTACGGTAATCATAATCCTTTTGCAAGGAGGAAAAGCACCTGTTAAATACAATCTGCCCAGAGCACCCAGTACCGCCGCTCCCTATAAACAGACTATGCAGTCTGCGTAGGGCATCAACTCCCTAGGGGGAAGGGCGCAGATGGCACTAGGGAGGGGGGGGACATGACCCCCCCAGATTCATAGTGACCCAATTCGTCCCCCGCCCTCACTATCCCTACGAAAGGCGACAAAAATCGCAACACATTGTCACACCCAACTCGTCACATATGGACGCGTGGCGAGGACCCCTTGGCGTCACTTGTTGACGCACTGGGTATACCTTTGGCGTCATTTTTCAACGTGCAGGGTAGTCCGATAGAACCGGAGCCTGTAGCGTTGAAATTTGACGTCTTGGGCTGCGAATGGGTCGAGAGTCGAGACTGCAATAAATAAAAATAAAAAGGAATAGGCTACAATAAATGATATATGCCAGGGCTAGTATAATGGTGGCCTCCAGATCATCTTTATCTGGCCCTCCAACTGTTTTTTTATGTTTAAAAACCCTCACAATCTGATATCAAAGTGCCCTCTCAGCAAAGGTTTAGCGCGTTCATAGGCAACCGCATTCATCGGTGAGTTTAACCGCATTCATCGGTGAGTTTAACAATTTAGAAGTCTATCAGACTACCCTGCACGTTGAAAAATGACGCCAAAGGTATACCCAGTGCGTCAATAAGTGATGCCAAGGGGTCCTGGCGAAGCGTCCATATGTGAGGAGTTGGGTGTGAGAATGTGTTGGTAAAACAGAGGATTACGGTCCGCCGCTGCTTCAGAATCGGGTCGGGACAGTCGGCGGTCACCATTACTTATATATATTTATATTTATGCATTTGGCAGACGCTTTTATCCAAAGCGACTTACAGTACAGTGTAATAATACAGGGACAATCCCCCCGGAGCAACCTGGAGTTAAGGGCCTTGCTCAAGGGCCCAACAGTGGCATCTTGGTGGTGCTGGGGCTTGAACCCCCAACCTTCTGGTCAGTAACCCTGAGCCTCAACCACTGAGCCACCACTGCCCACCAGTGTACTTTGTACCCACATTCTCTCTACATGCTGTTCTGTTGTCAATAAACACACGATGCCATCATGCCACCGACCGACGTTTACACTCTCTCTGTGTGTGTGTGTGCTACGACTCCTGAGTGACGTTGCCGGGGTCCTATGAGGAGGTAGCTGCCTCAGTCGTGCCTGTAGGAGCGGACCGGTAACCATAGTGATCATATACCCTCTATGACTGAGCTGAGTCGGTGATTTTCTGAACTGAGAAAAATTGACTGTAAATGCCACATAAAGGCAATGAAGAGACAAAAAACAATCACCTCGTTTTTTCAAAAACCAAACAATGTAAGTATCCTATGGCTGCTGACTTTCGCAGATGTGGCAGATTAGATTTGTTAAGGGGAATAGCTAGTCTTACAACAATGGCAAAAAGGCTTTTGCACTTAGCAAACACAGCAAAATGTGGAGACCATAACTATGCATTTAGGTGAGTGGACAGAGGCAAATAATGAATGAACATAAAAAGAATGGTTGGATAAATCAAACAATTTATCGTCGTCAGGAAATAATATTTTATCTTATCATTTAACCCATTGTACTGTATAAATTGACTGAGGTATGTTCACTGTCGTGTAAGCCACTATAAAAATAATTATAAGTAAATTTTTGTGTTGCAAGGTTTATGCAAACAACAAATAAAGGCCTACATAAACTTTTGACATCCTCTTCTAGCAGGAAATCATGTTTTTTTTTTATTGTACAGAGCAACGGAGGATATAGATTCTTAAATTATGGGCTATGAAAAACATTTCTTAATATGTCATACATCATTTGAAAGATATTTCTAATCTATAAATTGCAAAAACTTGTAATTAACACTTAAATTTAAAATTCTGAGTTATTCTTAGACATTTGAAATAGTAGTTTTAGCCATTAATTCTCAGGAATATGTTGTATTTCACATTGTTGTGAAATTCTATAGAGGTATAGAGGGTTAACTGAAATTATAAGATTTAAAATGTTGTCCGTATACTTACTTATTTTTATTTATGTAAATATGTTGTTGTTATTTTATTTTATTATTATTATAATTTTTTGCACATAGGTTCTTTGCTTTTTTGTTCATAATGATGGACTTTGTATGCTGAGATAAGCAAATGTTTAAATAAAACATACTTTGCTGAAGACATGAAGTTTTGGTAGGTGATTGGCATACTAGTCAAATAACAGTCTGATCATGCATTGCTAGTGGTGATCAGGTAGGCCTTAGTTTACCTTTGTTCATTGTTGTTTATCCATGATTTCAAATAAGAATCCCCCAATGGATTTTTAGTGCAAATCATTAGCCCAAATTAGGCAAAGTAACTACTTGAGCACTAATTAAAGCCCAAATTACACAAAATAACGAATTGAGTTTAAATCATTTGCTGACAGCTTGGTCCCCCCCAGTTAAAAAATCCTATCTGCGCCACTGCCTAGGGAGGCACCATCTTACCCTAGGAGGGCATCAGAAAGTCCACCGGCTGCCCTTACTTGCACGTTATACGTTATTCAAGGACCCGAAAGCAGTTCATATCACTCGAACCAATTTGGCCAGCTATGGCCCTGAGTGCACCAGTCAATTTAGATTAACAGACCAGCTCTTTGTATACTTTGGAGGTGCTCCAAAGGCATGACAGTCTCTTAACTGAGACTATCTCACTGGATCGTAGAAGCAATTGCATTTGCCTATGATTTACATGGCATGAGGTGCCCAATTAGGGTTAAAGCCCACTCATCCAGAGGCGTAGCTTCCTCTTTGGCATGGGTAAAGGGCCTTTCCTTGTTTGACATCTGCTTGGCTGCAACATGGGCCTCCCCTAATACTTTTCTCTTTCATATCTTATTAGGTGTTATATGTGGAAGAATAATTGTTCACTGGCATTTTGCATGAACATATGCAATAATTGGCTTACTTCCCCTTAATCGGGTTAGTTACAATGAATGGTCCTGAAAGGCTCTTAATTCCTTCCATCTAATAAAGAGAATTGTTTCCCTGTTGGTAAACATCTCTGTTTTACAGATATCCCAAATTGACCTTAGCCATAAAGTATTGATTCTATTCCACCATGTGTGAAAGATCATTCTATTGGTAATTGTACAGACTACTGGCGCCCCCTAGTGTCTGTAAAGCATTACGGGTTGCATTTTTCATCCTAACATTACATATTTACTCTACTAATGGTTAGGGTTAGGTTTGGGGATTGGTTGGTGGGGCACAGTTGTAAAATAGAGAAATTCTTTATATCTTTGGAAATATATGTTACAGTTTTCTTGTACTGAGTACAACACCTATTAATGAAGTACAGATCATTATGTACACTCTTAAAAATAAACGTTCCAAGAAGGTTTTTTTTTGCAGCGATGCCATAGAAGAACCATTAATGGTTCTCTGAAGAACCTTTTGTGAAGAATGTTTTTATATATTAAACAATCTTTTCCACAACAAATAACCTGTTGTGCAATGGGAAGGTTTCATGGATGTTAAAGGTTCTCTATGGAACCGTAGATGCCAGTAAAGAACCTTTAATGTTAAGAGTGTAAATCAAACTGTGTTAGGATACAGGTATTATATGCACATTGTTTTTACATTTATGTTGTAAATTAACTTCATCATTGTTTTTATCAAACTGTAAAATATATGATTCAACACAAATGAGTTCAGTTGCTGACAGTTTTGTTCTGCGGGTAAAATGATCAATTATTTGAGGATGTCAGTCATCTGGACTTCAGTTGCAGTTGTGTTCAGTGTGATTGCGGGACAACTGATGCTCGTTTTTGGTTATAAACACAGAGGTCAAATTCTTATTTATTTTTACATATTAAATACATATTATGTTAAAACATATGGGAGACTGGGTTAGAAATTATTGAATTAAAAAATATATTTACAAATGTAAGAAGAGTTTGAATTGAAGATGACCACTTCTAGAGAAAACAAACATGTGTAATTGGACATTTAACTTACTGGATATAGCCCAATATTAACAACATAGTAAATAAGATTATCTTTCATTTACTCCATTAACAGATGTACTCTTACTGTATGTTAACATACAGATACATCAAAATTATTTATTTCTGTTATATATTGATTTATAAAAGTATTGATTTATTATTAAATTAATTTAGATTATATTTTACAGCAAATCAGAAACATGAACTGTCAACTTGGTATTCTCATATTTACTTTACATTTACAGAATCAGAAGAGAGCAGTTCAAGAAGGTGATTTTGCTGATATGATTTTATTACATAACTTGTTAATTTGTTGTTTTTGTTGTTTTTTGTCTAATTTGTTCCACAATTTTTTAGCGCATTTTCTTTGTTTTTTGTAAATTGGGTTATGTTTGATTTTACAGCAATCCAGATATGTAAACAGTCTGACATGATTTTGGTTGTCTCACATTTAATTTACAATAGATTTACAGAATGAGAGGAGGAGAATTTATTTATATAGTTATTAATTCATTATTAATTATTGAAGTCTGTTTTGACCCACATAATATTTAATTAACATATCCTGTGTACACATAATAATCACATAACTCCAGAATAATCCACAAGTTGCAGACAGACATTTTGACCTTTAAAAAAAATAGTTTACTAATTCTTTCTCATATTGAAACATAAAATGATTTAAATTGATGGGTTATGTTGGTAATTGTTATTACTCTGTATAATGAAACAAAGATAAAATTGTATTCTGACCTTCCTTCAGTTCACTATCAACTTTTACAGAGTCAGAAGAGGATTACACCAAATGATATGTTTGTTTTTATGACTTCATTTAAAATGTTAATGTCATGATTTGTCTTCAGAATAATTCTTTTATAGAACATTCCAGTTGTCAGTTAATGAGATGACGTTTGTGTTCCTGGAATATTTCTGGTTATTGATCTCATTCATAACAACAGCAGGGGGCGCTGTACTATCAGACATTCAGGACCAGCACAGTAGTTGTTATTGTTTACATGATTGGGAAGGTCTATAGACTCTTTATAACTCCAAACTTTCCTGTGTTTTTTTTTTTTTTTTGTGATCACACATTTAAGATTATTTAGTTTTCTTACTCTACAGAATTTGAACCAAATTTGTTTTCAGTACTACGGTATTTTTATTCTTCTTCTTCCAGCTGCTCCCCATGTTTGATGAAGTTAAAATAATTCATAATTTAGTATGGCCCCTTTAAATATTAAATGAGATAAATGAAATTTATAGTATTTACATTGAGTTAACATTATGTATGACAATCGTTAAAATGGTACTGTCTCTTTAAGAACAGTGTCCGGTCAGTGGAAAGGTTTCTTTGCCACATCCATGCTGTGCGTTTTAATTAATCTGACTCTAAATAATAGAACAGGTATTAAAAGAGACTTAAATAAATGAAAATCGATTGCGTAGATCTCAACTTTAAATTAAATGGGCAATAAGGGCCCTTGCTAGTCATAATCCGCCCCTGACTACAGTACATCAACACATTTGTATAGGCACAGGCTAATTTGATTGATTGATTGATTGATTGATTACATAAATCCTTTAGGAAGTTCTTATACATTGCTGGAATCAGTTTGCAACATGCAGTTTGCAGCCTTATTTGATTTTTTTGTGTCCCAGTAGATGCCACGTCTATGGAGCCCCCGAAGTGACCTGTGCAAAACAAAAAATCAAAGAGACTTTCGAGTGAGCACGAGAAACTTTCAAGCCACACTTAAACTTTCAAGCCACACTTAAACTTTCAAGCCACACTTAAACTTTCAAGCCACACTTAAACTTTTAAGCCACACTTAAAAAAAGTATGCATATATTTGATACATTATTCACGATTGTCTATACATAAACTATGTTTGTATTTGGAAGTCTTGCTATGACTGTTAAAATGTTGCCAAAATAAACACGTGCCAAAGACGCAGTATGGAAACCAGCCTAACAAAAGCGAAGCTCTGTTGTTGCTAGAAAGCACAACTTTTATTTTGCGACAGGTAGGTGTCTCACTCCTCATAGGTAGAGTACGGCTCTCCTCGTTTATTTGTAAGACATCCATAAACAGTGATTTACTCTCGTAACAATCTGAATGATTGATGTCAGGGCCATTATATGATTGACTTAGAAGAATCGCATCTTTGGTTGTTACTATTGTATTGGGTACAAATAATGTCAGAAGAGACAGTCAACACTAGATTACATCACTGCGGGTTTCGAAGGTTTGGTTCCTTACACCAAAACCAGTTGCTTAAAGGAATAGTTCACTCAAGATGATAATTCACCCTCATGTCATTCTAAACCTGTATGACTTACTTCTGCGGATCACAAATGATTATATTTTAAGGAATGCATGATATGTTTTTCTCCATACAATTCAAGTCAATGGGGATCAAAATGTTCAAGCTTTAAGAAAGCACATTCAGGTAGCCTAAATTAAATCCATTCGAATGATGGATACACAGAATGCTATAAACAAACCAGTTGGGCTATTTTGAAAAGGAGGGTTAAGTTTTTCTGGGATACCTTTCAAATGTGCCACGGTTGCAAAAGGTTAATGATAAATACTAGAAAATGCAAATGCAATGTCTTATTAATGTATAATACACTGGGACTGAGAACCTAGCCACCTAGTGCAGCATCACCTTATTTCAAATAAAGAAATACTTAAAAAGTGAGTTATTAATGGATGATATTTTTGAGACATGCACCTTTCAAAGCTTTCACAATGGAAGGTAAAAGTAAAACTGATGATACTGTGGCACTGACATTTGGGATGGATATCAAGATTTATAGAGAATGTGTATTTAAGTTTTGGTATGTTTCTCACCAAAAGATATTGTATTGGTTTAGAAGATTTGGATTACATTTACATGCATTTGGCAGACGCTTTTATCCAAAGCGACTTACAGAGCCCTTATTACAGGGACAATCCCCCTGGAGTAACCTGGAGTTAAGTGCCTTGATCAAGGACACAATGGTGGTGGCTGTGGGGAGAGAATCATAATTACCCCTTTTAATTGAAAATAAAGTGATGTTAGTTCTGTGAAAATCTCAAAGATCATTTGTTTGCAGCATGGTTTGATTTTTCATATCTAATGCAATGACATTCAGACATTTTTATGTGCAACAGTTGTGTCCAAAAATGTCCAAAATCTATTTGAGGCCACTGTATAGTGGGATGTTTGTGTTATTCAAGACCATAAGACGCCCTTCACAGATTCAATGGGGGCATTAATTAATTAAGAATGTAATTATCAGTGGGTAAATTTTTCAGGGATGCTGAAATTGATCAGGCAGTTGCCAAAACACTTTTATACACTGTTCAATACAACATGAACTAGCACAGGACAATACATCATCATCAGCAACAAGAATTTCCATGAAACTACAGGTATAAACTGACGGGTTAAGCAGTTTAATTTGGAGGAACAATCAAAAAAAGTCTCACAGGGTGTTGAGTGGCTCATCGGTACTGTAGCTCTTATTTAAGGCTCAATCAAATGTAGAAAGAAAAACATATTATTTTAGCTTTTTATTTTGAGTAGCACGTAACTTAAGGAAAAGTCTCAATTTGCGCTTCATTTAATCTCATTGCTGTCTAGGAGAAACAATCGAGACATTACAGAGATCTCCTTTGTGATCTTTCTGTACTATGGGAATGCAACACATATTACATGTTATATTTAATTTTAGGGCCAAATGCTGTTCTTTATTGATAAACAATTGTTTCATTTATGTAAGCTAGATCTGTGTCTGTCAAGAAGAGATGCTTAAATGAGAACACTAGTGTACTATTTATGAAGGCTATATCTTTAACACAAGTATATCTACTGACTCTGTTGATTTTCTCCTTGATTCTTTTAACTCAAAAGTTAAAAGTGTAATTGATGATATTGCTCCTGTGAAAGTCAGGAAGAAGAGTGGCAGACAAAAAGCACCTTGGAGAAACTCAACAGCAGTGCAAAATATGAAAAGACAATCCAGAAAAGCAGAGCGCATGTGGCGGAAGACAAAACTTGTAGTCCTTTATAACATCTACAAACACAGCATCCATGCTTTTAATATGGAACTAGGCAAAGCTAGACAGACTTTCTTCTCGAATATTATAAACAGCAACTTAAACAACACACGCACTCTTTTTGTGACTGTAGAGAGACTGACAAACCCCCCAAGCCAGATTCCCAGTGCAATGCTCTCAGTTTGCTTCTTTCTTCTCTGAAAAAATCAATGTAACACAATTAAGGATGGGCAAGGAGGAGGCGAGAACCGGCTTGTCAACATAAATAATAATTTAATAAGAAACTGAAAACACAACATAAACAAACACACATGCGGACATGCCCGTAATTCATTCATTCTCTCTCTCTCTCTCTCTCTCTCTCTCTCTCTCTCTCTCTCTCTCTCGGGGCTCTGTGACTGCTGCTATTTATGCCACTCTCCTCATGATTACTGTAATTAAAGACAGGTGTTAGACATAATTTAGCTCAGGTGTAAGGGCCCTTACCGCTTTTCTCTCCCAGATGGGCGCTTGACCACGCCCCCGCTGCCACAATCAATAATATCAGAAAGGTGATCAGCAGATCCTTGAGTTGTGCTGGGGTCAGACAAATCAAACCACAACCTGAGAAAGTAGTTACTATGTCTGATTTCAAAGAAATAGAAATTGGAAGAAACCGTACAGCACCTTAAAACATCAACCTGCGCCCTTGATGCACTTCCCACATCTTTTTTCAAAAGTGTGTTCAACTGTTTAGAAGCAGATCTCCTAGAAGTGATAAACTCTTCACTTCTCTCTGGGAGTTTTCCAAACTCCCTGAAAACTGCAGTTGTCAAGCCCCTCTTGAAAAAGAGCAATCTGGATAAGACCATATATTAAGCAACTATAGACCGATCTCAAATCTTCCTTTCAGAGGCAAGATCATTGAAAAAGTTGTCTTCAATCAACTGAACAAATTCTTGAACTCAAATGGATACTTTGACAATTTTCAATCTGGTTTTCCGATCGCATCACAGCACAGAGACAGCGCTCATAAAGATAATAAACGATATTCGCTTAAATACTGATACAGGCAAATTATCGGTACTGGTACTACTCGACCTCAGTGCTGCATTTGACACTGTTGATCACAACATACTTCTTGACAGGCTGGAAAACTCGGTGGGGCTTTCTGGGATGGTCCTAAAATGGTTCAGCTCATACTTAGAAGGGAGAGGTTATTATGTGAGTATAGGAGACCATAAGTCTGAGTGGACATCCATGACATGCGGAGTCCCTCAAGGCTCAATTCTTGCGCCACTCCTGTTCAACCTGTATATGCTCCCAATGAGCCAAATAATGAGAAAGAACCAAATTGCTTACCACAGCTATGCAGACGACACACAGATCTACTTAGCCCTATCACCTAACGATTACAGCCCCTTTGACTCCCTGTGCCAACGCATTGATGAAGTTAACAGTTGGATGTGCCAAAACTTTCTTCAGTTAAACAAAGACAAAACTGAAGTCATTGTGTTTGGAAACAAAGATGACGTTCTCAAGGTGAATGCATACATTGACGCTAGGGGTCAAACAACTAAAAATCAAGTCAGGAATCTTGGTGTGTCTCTACAGTCAGACCTTAGTTTCAGTAGTTATGTCAAATCAATAACTAAATCAGCATACTATCATCTGAAAAATATTGCAAGAATTAGATGGTTTGTTTCCAGTCAAGACCTAGAGAAACTTGTGCATGCTTTCATCACCAGCAGGGTGGATTATTGTAATGGACTCCTCACTGGCCTTCCCAAAAAGACCATAAGACAGTTGCAGCTCATACAGAACGCTGCTGCCAGGATTCTGAGCAGAACCAGAAAATATGAACATATCACACCAGTCCTCAGGTCTTACACTGGCTCCCAGTTACATTTAGGATTGATTTTAAAGTATTATTACTGGTATATAAATCACTCAATGGGTTAGGACCTCAATATATTGCAGATATGCTCACTGAATATAAACCCAACAGATCACTCAGATCATTAGGATCACATCAGCTAGAAATACCAAGGGTTCACTCTAAGCAAGGAGAGTCTGCTTTTAGCTATTATGCCAGCCGCAGCTGGAACCAGCTTCCAGAAGAGATCAGATGTGCTCCTACTAGACCCCGAAGCCGCCGCCAGGCGCCGCCATTTACGCCATTTAGAATTTCAGCCGCCGCCAGCCAATAATTTCGTAAGCCAAATTGAGCCGCCATCTGATAAAGTTTGGCTGAGCCGGCTAGAATTATTTGCATCAAATAATAATTCTATCACATAGTGACATACACACACGAAATATATAAACAATACACAAGATCTATTTTCCCACTGGATTCATAACAGCGCAGTCTTGTGCTCGTTGCTCTCGATACACAGACTCACAGTGAATTGGCGACCAATTAAAATTGCTCGTTTTCCGTACAGAAGAAGCGATGCATGTTTTCTCGCACTGAGGTGAAATGGCGAGAAAGAAGCAAGCAAGGTAATTTCGATCTCACTTCTCACATACTTTCCTAATTCCTACTTACTTTTTTCTTAACTTAGGCCTACCCAGACTTTTGTTAAATCTTCAGGGCACGGTTGCACAAACACCTGAATCAAAGATTGATGTTATGAACCAAATATTCTGGAGCGGAGAGATTTATAGCACTGAGCGTGATATTACTGCAGTAACAAACCACCGTTTCCACATTGCTAATTCACGGCGCATGCTTCAGTGTACATTGAAGTGAAATGTGCAAAACTTTGTCCAAAATAATAGGCTACTGATAACAGTGTGTGTTTATATTAAGTGCGAGACACGGCGAGGCAAAAACATAGTTTTTTTTTACTGGTCAATTTTGAGATTTTTGGATATTTGTCTTCAATAACATGTCTTCTTTCAGACTTGTGGTGAAAAAAGTCTGAAATACACATTTAGGTCTTTATTTTACTACACTTCGTCTGTTTAGCGTCTGTAGATTTCTCATAAAATTCAACAAAAGTTTGCATTCTTAATCAAGGTGTAATATGATAAGCTTCATCCATGATAATGCCAAGTTATTGTATACAACTTAGCCTACATACATTTAGCCTAAACACAACACATTGTAGGCTATTTGAAAATGTTTAGTAGCATACAGACTACAAAATAAATATGTACAAACGTTGTGAAAGTAAAATCTGGTGTTTTCTTTATTACATTGTATTGCATTTTGTAGAAATATAGTGTAAGCCATGCATTGCTTGGAAATATTGAGATCTAGTAAATCAGTATAACATAGACAGTGGTGGACTGAAGTACACATACCATGTACTTGAGTTAAAGTAAAGATACTCAAGGTAAAATATTACTTAAGTAAAAGTAGAAGTGCTGCCTTTAAAAATTCACTTGAGTAAAAGTACAAAAGTATTTGCCTTCAAATGTACTTAAGTATCCAAGTACTATGATTTTTTATGGCCATAATGTCCTATTATAATTTGTCACAAGACTCTTGCTTAACTCAGTCTACATGAAGACTAATGTCACTCTTGGCACACCAATCTATTAATAATATGACATTAATTAGTCAGATGTGTGTATATATATATATATATACTACTAATATATATATATATATGTATATATATATATATATATATATATATATATATATATATATATATATATATTTGAATTGAATACATTTTTTGTGTGTTTAATTTTGGAGGAAGGGACTGTTCCCATAAGGTATAATACATTTACAGTATTTACTGTATATATTTTTCTCAGCGTCTATGGTCATAATTATTAACATCCTAATGTTATGATACATTCACATAAACCTGCACAATGCCATTAAATATAAATATATATATATATATATATATATATATATATATACACACACACACACACACACACACACATACATAGAATATATATATATATATATATATATATATATTCTATGTTATGAGAGCAACCAATTTCCCTCAAAATTAAACACAAAAGCGTATTAATGCAGTGTTTCTGCTACTCTCCAGAAAAACAATGCTATTATATGCAAGTCATTTTAGTGTCAACATAATAAGCAATGTACATTATCGTCAATATTTACCGATAATTGCTGCAATAATAGCTGCTGCTCTCTGCCCGCTTAAAATCATTGGCAGCGCAATTTGTTTTGGAACTATTGAGAGCTACACGAATCACGTGACCGCTGGCGGCGAGATCACTGTCGCAACCGTCTATGTTAGCAACTCTCATATTTAATGGCTCTGGGGTGCGTTTCCCGTACAACAACGTAACTTGCTGCTCCACTACCGTAGTACGATGCACTGTTGAAGAAATCAACTTGCTAGTCCACGACTGTTTCCCAAAACCGTATTGTCACAAATTGGTTGTTCAACCACGTTGGTTAATGATGTCACACATGTGGTGGATTAAAAACTACTTTTAATGAATCTGTTCGAATTAATGATCGAATTAATGCTAGATGTTTTGCTATAAATTACGGACATGTCATCTGAGGACTCTCTCATATTTTTCTCAGTTATTTGCTTTATTTCCAGATTCAATCATAGGCTCGTTCTTATGCACTAGAACACGTTCACACATCGCACTCTTCAAAAGCGGTGCTTTAAATCTATTGACAAACTAAAAGACATAAAGGACATTTGTATGTCTTCTAAATAAAAGATACTGATTGTACTGAATGTCATCTTGCTTATTTGGCTCAAGATAATAATTTATTAAGCCCACATGTTATAATAACAAGAAACTCTGCTTCTAACCACAGGTCGAGAGCTGTCGTTCCAACCACACAACTCTGCGATGCTGTTTGCGAATGTTCGTTGGAGCGATGGTTTGGGAAACACCGACTTCGTTGAACTATGATGATAGCGGCGGAACTTGCTACCATAGTTGGCTAACGATGCTTTTGGGAAGCGCACCCCTGGTTCAGCTTAGCAGATGCCGCCAAGGCAAGTTCAAGACAAAGCGCGGCTGTACTGTGATTGGTGGCTCGTTTGACCAGTTACATTTTATCCACTCATAAATAAAAGGAGCGACTGATTTTGAAAATGTAGTAGAGTAAAAAGATATTTGACTTTGAAATGTAGTGGAGTTAAAGTAAAAGTCTCCCCAAATTTAAATACTTCAGTAAAGTACAGATACACAAAAAGCTACTTAAGTACAGTAGCGAATTACATTTACTTCGTTACTGTCCACCACTGAACATAGACATCTGTAGACATGAAGTGGCAGCTTCAGCCATTTGCAGCTATGAAAAGTTTGGCGGCTGCAGCAGCCATTTAGGTTTTGGCTGAGCTGGCTAGCCAGCCAATAACTTCATCAGCCAGCCATTATTCTCAAAACAAATGGCTTCGGGCTCTAGCTCCTACAGTAGTCACATTCAAATCCAGACTCAAAACACATCTGTTTAGCTGTGCATTTACTGAATGAGCACTGTGCCACTCTGTGTCCGACTGTTTGTACTGTATTTTATTTTTTACTCTAAACTGTTTCAATTATTCTTATTTTTTTTTTTTATTCTTATTTTAAACTCTTCTATGTGAAGCACTTTGAATTACCATTGTGTATGAAATGTGCTATATAAATAAACTTGCCTTGCCTATTGAATCCTTTCAAACTCAGTTGCTCAAGATGATCACAGTAGTTCGGCCATGTTTGCCTGTGTTTTATTGAGTCATGGAGTTTATGGACAGATATCCAGCACTGACCTGTATGACTTTCTTTCTTTTGCTGGACACAAACAAAGGTTTTTAGAAGAATATCTGAGCTGTGTTTTAAAGCTCAAAACTCCAGTGGTTAAATCCATGTCTTCAGAAGTGATATGATATGTGTGGGTGAGAAACAGGTCAATGTTTAAGTCCTTTTTACTATAAATTCTCCTCCCTGCCCAATAGTTGGAGAGATGCAGGAACAATGCGAAAGTGGAGATTTATAGGAAAAAGGACTTAAATATTGATCATATTGATTCTGAAAACATGGATTTAACCACAGGAGTCATTTGGATTACTTTTATGCTGCCTTTATTAGCTTTTTTGAGCTTAAATGTTTTGGTACCTGTTGACTTGCATTGTATGGACCAACAGAGCTGAGATATTCTTCTAAGCATTTTCGTTTGTGTTCAACAGATGAGAAAAAGTCATTCACATCTGGGATGGCATGAGGGTGAATTATAATGAGAAAATTGGAAGTATTTTGTGCATCTGAGTATGTGTAAGCACTTCCTGTTTTCTGTCTGTCCTCTCACAGGTTATACAAGTTTCAGTCACCTCAGTAAAGGCTCCATGCTCACCTCATTGCTGTGCCAGATGCTGATCAGGACAAATGTCAAACAAGAGGTAGCCAGTTTGCCAGAATTAAAGGGCAGTAAACAGATGCCATGCATTGTATCTACGCTCACAAAAGAACTCTGAACTCTTGTTTTTTAACGTTATGATACTTTCACACTTGGTTTCATTGCTTGGTCTGAACCCGATTCAATTTACAGACAAACAGCTACAAGTAAAAACAAAAAGACATTAGTGTCCCTATCTGTGTACAAATTCAATAGAGAGCTTCTTGATTGTAAATAATGATAATGAAGCATGGTTTGGGACAATGATAAATAAGGAGATTTATTTGAAAGTAAATGTCATTCACAATTATGAACACAGTTATAAACAAACTGCACAATATTCAATCTAAAATCAATTCTAATAGAGCATGTACAGTATCATGTAAAATACTGATGTACTCTTCTGCTCAGATTTCACAGAAAAGTGTCATATCTTTATTCATGACCGTTTTAAATCACACACTGGATAGATATTAAATGCACTTTAGATTTGATGTCAGATTATACTGTACATGTATTGCCTAATGTGTACAAATAAGGTACTGTAACAATTTTCATTTTGCACTTCTTAGGGCAATTTAAAACATTAACCTTATCTTGCACTTTTTACTATTGAATTAACTGGTTAAATTGCTAAACTGAAAGAACACATTCTGTGTTTGCAGATTAAACTTGTCATAATAAGTGTATGTTAAGCACAAAATGACTATAGACAACAAGGAAACATTTGCTTTTCTAAGGAATGCAAACAGCAGGTTTTGATTGAAAGATTCATCGTGATACAAACAAGATCACTTTGGACTTATGTCAACATCCTTTAAACTGTTTCTCAAAAAAATTACAATTACAACAGCCAGTGTTGAGTTGAAGGTAAGTCATGGAAGAATTGAGAAACAATCTTTAGAGTGTGTGGTAAAGAGTGATTTTAAGGGGTAGGTTTTTTTCAGCATTAAGAGTGAATGTAATACCTAATCTTACATCCTGTATAAACAAACAATTAAATTAGGGTTTTTGAGGTTTTAGAAAAAGGAGGTAAATAAACTTTTCATTTTCACAAATGCCCAAAATGGACAAACAAATAAAATCGTCTAGGTTACTGTTGTAACCTCCATTCCCTGATGGAGGGAACGAGACGTTGTGTCGAGTGAAGCGAAACTAGGGACTTTCTTGAAGGCCTCAATTACCTCTGAACTTGAGAAAAGGCCAATAAGAATTTGGCAGACAGAATGTGCATGTCCCTCCCCCAGACATATGGGTATAAAGGGAGGGAAGCATGCATATGTTCATTCATGTTAAGCCGAGTTTACGGTTGCAGTGGCTCGGTTCAGCGTCTCGGTTCGGACGCCGCCAAAAGGAGGCAGGGGCCTGGCGAACTGAATCACGTAGCTGAGTCGGATGGTCCTGGCAAGCCAGCGTGACGGGTTGGGAAGTGAGAGCCACGCATCCAAGCTCCGTGCGAGGGGCACTAATGGGAAGATCTCACGGCGTTGGAACTGAGAGAAGACTCGAAGCACTTACCTCCCTCCACGCACCTGGCAGGGGGAAGGTTAGTGACTGAGGAGGAGGTCCTGTGTAGGCTTCCTCTAGACTCGTCAGAACCGGCCCGCCGGGAGGCAGCAATCGTGGGTCTCAAGGCGAGGGGTCTGCATCCGGGGTGCCAGTACTGCTGGAGTGTGGCACCGGGCTGCTGTGAGAATGGAATTTCCAGGCCAGATGACCCAGGGAATGAAGAAATTGTTCTTTTGAGAATATGGGTACAGAGCACAGCCCGCACTGGAACGGTGGTGGGGCACGATGTGGGAAATGGCCTTCATCTGTCTCTTCATCGCCGAGAACTGTTGGACGAAGTCATCGACAGTGTCGCCGAATAGACCGAGCTAGGAGACGGGGTGTTGATAAAGCGAGCTTTGTCTACCTCCCACATCTCTACCAGGTTCAGCCATAGGTGACGTTCCTTTACCACGAGGGTGGCCATCGCCTGCCCGAGTGTCCACGCTGTGACCTCGTGGCCAGCTCGGGGGGCTGGAGGGAGTAAACAGACTGGCCGTGAGGCGAACCGCTTTCACTTCGAGCTCGGATGGAAGTCAACGAACATGCCGGGGGTCAGGTGGTTCATGGGGATCTACCCAGCGAAACCGAGCCTGCTGCTGGGTCGTCCTCAATCCCGTGGGAAGGAGTGATGTGGGGGCGGCTGGAGTGGCGTTCCTCTTTAAGAAGGAAAGCTGCGACCGCAACGTTGCCATGGTTAAGGTCTTGCAGTGAGAACATGAACAATCCACAAACATCGCCACAGTGTGATTGCAGCCCAGACACACGAGGCAGCGTATATGACTGTCAGGAGTGGAGATAAATTGACCGTCCAGGAACTATACAGGGGCAGAAAGGCATCTTTGACAAAGATGCGTCCTGAAAAGGATGTTCAAAGCCAGCTGTGTATTGTTCTTTTAGAGAAAATAAACAATTTTATAAATACTCTCTTTTAGCAGGGCTGCCGAAGCTCCCATGGGGCAAAGCTGCACTGCCATGCAGAGAAGGAGAATGCCGCTGATATGTGCCGACAGCAGCGGTGAGTGGAACAGTAAGTGTTCTCACCTTGCTGATCGCACAACCGGTCGGCTCCAAAGAAGAAATCTGAATGAACAGATGCATGCTTCCCTCCCTTTATACCCGTATGTCCAAGGGAGGGACATGCAAATTTTGTCTGCCAAATTCTCATTGACCTTTTCTCAAGTTCAGAGGCAACCGAGGCCTTCAAGAAAGTCCCTTTGTGACGCTTCGCTCAGCATAACATTGAAGTGAGCGACAGAAGGGGAACTTGCATTAATGTTGTATTTGACTGGTAATAGTGTGTACATTTTCTGAGACAAAAAAAAATATATATTTTTTTTCTTTTTAGAAACTGAGTTCTGGAGAGATTAAGTTTATTTATATGACTCTAATGATTTTCAGTGGAATTAAAGATTCTAGATCAGGAAATTAATCCCACTCAAAGAGTTCAAGCATATGAACATGTATAAAGTGAGTGAGAGATCTGTTTTTAACAATAAGCCACAGACATTTCAAGTAGAGTTTCTAACAAATGTTGGATGTCGTCCAGTGGAAAGAAGTAGAAAGAGGGAGAGTGATTCCTAAGAAAAGGGGTGTGTCTAATGTTGTATGAAGTCACAAGAGATGTAAAATGGAAATTCTTAAATCAATTATGACTCACATAAAAAGAATCAGGTCATATCAGTAGCAGAGTAAAAGCTGTTTTACAGCGTATTTTCACACAGACTGTTTCTACATGCTGAGATCACATGACCAGCTGAATGTAACTAGCTTTGTCTTGCAACTTCGCTATTATTAAATACTTTTGTTCACAGAATAAATTAATCATGACTGACTGCAAAGAGTATATTTTCACAATTGCATTGATAAATGGAGTGGTGGTGTCATAGTGGGCTAAAGCACTGAACTGGAAAGCAGAAGGTTGTTGGTTCGATCCCCACAGCCACCACCATTGTGTCCTTGAGTAAGACACTTAACTCCAGGTTGCTCCGGGGGGGATTGTCCCTGTAATAAGTGCACTGTAAGTCGCTTTGGATAAAAGCATCTGCCAAATACATAAATGTAAATGGTAAATGAAAACGGGTAACTGTCAGCAGAAGTCCAAGAGTACTGGCATACCAGCCAGTGCAACATAAAAATACCGAGTGCACCAAAAAGAATAGTTTACCCCAAAAGGAAATTTTGTAATGACATAATGGTTAGCAAATGACAAAAATTTGACATAATTTTTTGTTTGAACTTTCCCTTGAAGAACAATATCTACATGCTGAGATGAAGACACTAGACCTTTAGGACAAGTTTCAACAAGTTTGTCTTTCTCTTCTAACAAACAGTATAATGTAGTTGGACCCACTGATCCTGTTCTTGTTGTAGCTTGTGAAGATGTGATTCTGCCCTGTTACATCAAACTCAACACCAGTGCTGTGGGTATGAGAGTGGAGTTGTTTAGACTTGTGTGACAGGTTGTTTGCTCTCTTTGTGGGAGATGGCGAAATCCAACTACATTTTTTTTTTTTTCAATAAACAAAACTTGCTTTTCGGCTTCATAAATGTGCACACACAAAGGCTTTGTGTGTGTCTCTCTCTCTCGCTCTCTCTCTCCAGTTGTCTGGATCGCCCTATAAATCACTGCAAACACAAAATTTCTGTTAGAGGTGATTTCCCACCCTTACCACACTCACTCTCTTGGCCTCGCTCTTCACAGATGTCACTCGGTCACGCCCCCATCATCACATTCTGCCACCTGGCCTGTGGACCACCTCGAATTTAAAAGCCTGGAGTGCCAGATACCAACAGCTGATACGTGCACTGGCATCATTCATATGATGGAGCCATTGGAGGTGGACATGGTCTGAACAGAGGGTGAAAGTACACCCCAACAGATAGTACCGGAGGGTGAGGACAGCCCTCTTGAAGGCCAAACACTCCTCAGTGGTGCTGTACTTATTCTCACTCATCGAGAGTTTACGACTAATGTACAGCACAAGACGCAATCCACCATCTGGGACAGAACTGCTCCCAACCCTCTGTCCCATGCATCCGTCTGCAGATAAAGATAAAGGGGAGAGTGAAATCAGGAGAGTGCTATATTGGTCCACCACACAGTGCAGCCTTCACATGCGTGAACGCCATCTGACATGACTCTGTCCACTGAATCGGATCTGGTTCTCCCTATTCAGTCAGTGGGCTGGTGATGGTCAAATAGTTAGGCACAAACCTATGATAATAGCCAGCCAGCCAGCCTCAGGAAATGTCTCACCTCATTTTTGGTCTTCGGTCTTGGGCAGGCTGCAATCATTGCAATCTAATCAATTTGCAGCTGCACCTGTCCTTAACCCAAGTGGAAGCCCAGATACCATACTTCCACCTGTACAGTTGCACACTTCTTAAGGTTATCCGTGAGTCCCACCCATCTCAACAACTTCAGGACAGCCCTCAGATGCTGCAGGTGCCACTGTCTATTATTAATGTAAATAATTATATCATCCATGTAATGTGTCCCGTGGCGCCATGCCCATCTCGGGACTCGAGTCTGGAGCCAGTGCTCCAGTCTCATATGCATCAACCAAGCGGTGCACATGACCTCCCTGCGCTGAGGATGCGATATGGCCCAGGATCCTCTGAAACAGTTTCAGTGGAACAGCTGTTTTCTGTCTGGTCAGGTCAGCACCGACTGTGCACTTTCTGTGCATGCTCGTTCGTGAGGCGTGCCATCATCGAGACTGAGTACCAACTCCAAGCCGTGAAAACAGATGCTCTTAACTGGGAGGAGCTTGTTCTTTTCCCCTTTGACCCAAAGCCCAAGCTTACCAGCTGATTTGCGTGAGCACTAGGTCCCTGTGGGCACACAACACATCCCGAGAGTGAGCTAGGATTAGCCAGTCATCGAGATAGTTGAGGATGCGAATGCCCTCTTCCCTTAGCGGGGAAATGCTGCCTCTACGACCTTCATGAAGACGCGAGGGAACAGGGACAGGCTGAAAGGGAGGACCATGTACTGGTTCGTCTGACCCAGTACTAACCAGTACATGGTACAATGAAACAGGGGCTGTAAAACCCTTTCTTCATCTCGGCCAGAGGGGCAGGCTCTGTCGCATCCCTCCGTAAGAGGGTAGCGATTTTCACGTGCAAGGTAGCACCGTTCTCGACCTTCTCGGCCTTCATCAAGGTGAAGTTGATGCCACTGAACATGGGCGGACACCTGGCGAACTGAATCGCGTAGACCTGTCAGACGGTCCAGGTCGGCCATCGCGATGGGTTGGAGAGCCTGAAGTACCACGTTGAAGGGGTTTGAGCTGCATGGCCATGCTGAGTCGAGGGACATCAAAGCAGTTACCTGGCTCCATGAAGGTGTGGGCAGGCTTGTTTTTCATTCCTCCTAGATATAAGGTTTATATAAGGCCTTTAAAGAATGTCTTTCCTCAGGAGAATTTGCCAGGGAGGTGCTGCTGCGAGGAGCATGAGGTCCGAGAACCAGGTCTGTGTGGGCTAATACGGAGCCACGAGAATAACCTGCTCCTCGTCCTCCCTGACCTTGCACAGAACCTGTGCTAGTAGACTCAATATGGGAAATGTGTGTTTGCGCAGCCCCCGGGGCTAGCTGTGTGCCAGCGCATCTGTACTGACTGGATCTCCCATCAGGGCATACCACAGCGGGCAATGGGAGGATTCCCAGGAGGCAAACAAGTCTACCTGTATCTTGCCGAAACTACTCCATATCAGCTGCACCAGCTGGGGGTGGAGTCTCCACTTTCCCATGAGCGTCACCTTCCACGACAGAGCATCTGCTGTGATGTTGAGGTTGCCAGGGATACGAGTGGCCCGCAGCAACCTGAGTTGCTGCTGACTCCAGAGGAGGAGGTGATGGGCGAGTTGCAACATGCGACATGAGCGTAAACTGTCTTGGTGGTTTATATAAGCCACCGCCGTCTTCTTGCCGTTGGCTCCATCCGGACCAACACGTGCTTGCCCTGGATCAACGGCAGTAGCCTCCGCAGGGCGAGCAGTACTGTCAGCAACTCGACGCAGTTGATGTGCCAATGCAGGCGAGATCCTGTCCAGGAGCCAGTGGCTGAGTTCCCATTGCAAACCATGCCCCAGCAAGTCTTGGAAGTATCTGTCATAACCATGACACACCTTGGACACTTGCTGTATTGGGATTCCAACTGTAGGAACGCATGGTCTGTCCAAGGGCTGAAAAGGTGGCACCAGTCATCGAGGTAATTGAGTATGTGATTTCCCACTTCCCTTAGCAGGGCAAGGGCTGCCTCTGCGATCTTCGTGTAGACACGAGGGGACAGGGACAAGCCGAAGGGGAGGACCTTGTACTGATTCGCCTACTGTCGAATG